>NC_136737.1:30869133-30974133 GCF_936440315.1 Barbus barbus
TGATGAAATGAGCGCGGCCAAACTGATGAAATGAGCGCGGCAAAAAATCGACCAATCAGATTTTTGGTCGAACCAGACCATATCGACCAATTAATCGACTAATCGACTAGGACGTTACAGCCCTACTTTTTTCGTCTGCTGTGTGAACATCGTAGGTCCGATCACTTAGAAAAGATACAGCACTCCTCTCCTCAATGAGCCGGTCGATTTGACACCTCATTCATGTGTCTGTGACAAACAGTGAATGAACTTAACTCATCTTTAGTTGTTCTCTTTCTCTCTGCAGGCTGAGGAGCTGCAGGATTGGAGAGAAAGGCTGTGCTGCTCTGAGTTCAGCTCTGAGATCAAACCCCTCACACCTGACTGAACTGGATCTGAGCGGTAATAAACCAGGAGACTCAGGAGTGAAGCTGCTCTCTGCTCTACTGGAGGATCCACGCTGTAAACTACAGAAACTACAGTAAGTGTTATTATATTATTAAACACAAAAACTGTCTGAAAATACTGCCAAACAAAAACATTTCATGTTAAAGCGATAGTTCACCCAAAAATTAAAACTCTGTCGTCACTTTAATTATCTTCAAATCATTTCAAAACAGCATGACTGTCTTCTCTGAACATAAGAGAAGATATTTAGAGAAATGTTTTTTGTCCACACAATGGTAAGCAATAATACCCAAACTTTGGTTACACTGTAAAAAATGTCAGACCTCCTCAACTCTCCAACAAATTTTCTAGTGACTGATTACATCTACATTTTTCCATTGAACCAATTGTATTTCTGCTAACTGAATTTGATCAATTGTGGCAACAGTCTTTTAACATTGGCTCAATGAGAAAATATGTTGAGCCAGCTGGGAAAAAAGAAGTCAAACCAAACCAAGTTATTGGCCCAAATGAATATTATAAATAGTAGTAGCATACATTTTTTGTTTTACCTAATTTAAAAATGTGTATTGGTAAATGTATAGTGCTAAAGCAACCTTACTGAATTGTTTATTCCCTGTTGTCCCAAAAGAAAAGGAAAAACTTACTAAATGATACACTAAACACTGCCACATTTTAATACTTTTAATGAAAATATACAACAATATTGTGAAAATAAAATTATAAATACATTTAAAATTATAAATACATTGAAATTTTCTACACAGTATACCTTAGAAAATCATGCATTTTAATTATCATAAGATACACAAAGCTTATGAATTGCACCTTGTACAATAATATATTCACAAACGTGCAAAAATGTTGAAAACACCATAAAATAATAATAATTTAATAAATAATAGTAATAATTTATCTGAGGTTCCTTCAACCAGTGTTTAGAGTAATTTCACATGAACTCTACCATTCTCACAAGAGGTACTTTGAGCTCATGAAACTGCATCTTACACGTCAAATGTTTGCCAAAAAACTCATAAGAGGTACTTTGAGGTTAAAATTCTGTCATTAATACATGCCTCCTGTCGTTCCACATCAATAAGACCGTTGTTTTATCAAAAAAAAAGTCATCATCGGATTTCATCAAAAATATCTTAATTTGTTTTCTGAAGATGAACGAAGGTCTCATGGGTTTTGAACGACATGAGGGTAAGTAATTAATGACAGAATTTTAATTTTGGGGTAAACTATCCCTTTAAATCCTTGTTGTACTCCAGGATTCAATTCAAGTTTATTTGTATAGCGCTTTTTAGGATACAAATCGTTGCAAAGCAGCTCTACAGGAATTTAAGTTTCCACAATATATTTATATATTGCAGAACCTTAATATATTTGACTTATGGCAAAATTTTTTGGTAATTCTGTGAGTTACCAAATTTTGATGAGTGCATACAATAATCCAAAAAAATACAATAAATGCATTTACAAAGTCTCCTAAGTTGTGAAGCACCAGCTCCTCTTCCAGGACAACGGAGGCATTCAGCACACTTGACAGGACCCTTGAAGTGCAACTGCTGCTGCTTACTATTTCAATAATTCCCATTTTCTTTACAGTTGTGTGGTTCTCCAATGCCTCTGTACTCTGTAACATAAAAAAATACACAATGTCAATACTAAGTCTACATTAGAATTAGCAGCCTACATTACAATAAAGCAACTCCTCACAAATTACATCTAAGAGCTAATAGTATTTGACACTAATATGAAATAAACATGTATCCAATAAGAACTACTGTTAAATACTCAGTGAAATTCATAGTGGTTCCTTTCTCCTCAGACCTAGCAATGATGAGTTACACTAATGGGAACAAAAACATAGTTATAGCAGAAACATATTCCTTGTGTCTCATTCATTTCATATATTCATCATAAAGTGAGATAAAAATTATTTAGTTCAATAAATATTAACTTTAGGTAACTGAGACATAGGGGTGTGTGATATTGACAAAATGATATCTAAATATTTTCTAAAAACGGCACTCTTCGTGTGATGATGATTATGAAATTACATAAATGATATTTTCTGCCCCCATATCATATGTGATCAGTCTAAATGCATTTTAAAGACTGAATAATGCAGTAAAAAACACACTGTAAATGTTTATTAATGTCAAATCCCACATCATTAAAACAACAATTACAATATTATCACAGACGATATATATCACACACTCCTACCGAGAGATCAGTACGAGCTAAACTAGGTTATAAACGCCAGCATGACACAGTAAAGGAGTGAATTCACTGTTACTCTGAAAAATACAATGTAGTACATGAAACATGACTTAATAAATACAAAACTCAGTATACGTAGCATAACTTCAATGATAGAAAATCCGTCTGTAAATGATGTTCTGTCGTCCTTCAGCATCGGCTCCGCTCTCTCGCTCTCCCGCGCACAGGAAGTTGAATTCACTACAGTAACGGTTTCTCTCAGGCGCATGTGTGCACGTGTTTTCTGCTGCAAAGCTTGTTCAGACAACACAGATTTTTCACTTCTGCTTGATAGATTGGCTGAGCACAATTTAATATGTTCGGTGAATGTATATTTTTAATTTTAACTTCAGACCTTCAGCTAAAATTACTACAGTGCATTTTTTTTTTTGTTTTGGGACAATTATTGGGAAGCAATCTGTTGAGCCAATATTCATTTGTCAGTTTCCACAATTTTTCAAAATGTAAATGTTTTACAGTGTAGCAACAATATTCAAAATATGATCTATTGTGTTTCACAGAAGAAAGAAGGTCATACAGGTTAGGAACGACATGCAGGGAAGTACATTATAACAATTTATATTTTTGGGTGAACGATTCCTGTAAGAATCAAAATGTAAATGATCAAATACAGTGATTATACTGAATGTGCTCAAGACTAATGAATGTTTGTATATACACTTATAAACCATTAAACAACAAAGTATGTAAGTGTAAGCCAAAATTAAATGTACAGATCAATAATTACAAAAATTACTTTCTCAAGTCTTTCTCCAATCCATGAATAACAGATTTACATGTACTCTGTGGCACCAAGACTTGTGTAATTGAATCAGTTGAAGAGTATTAAACTGTCCCAACACAGGCATAATCTCTCCTGTGTATGTTTTCAACATGACTCTAGTGTCCTCCAGTGGCTCTGTTGAGAACGCTGCCTGGAAATGTTTCTCAGATATGATACTCACGGCTGCGCCGGCATTCATTTCCATCATAATCTCCTTGTCATTTACATTAAACGTCTCAGTGAATGACTTTTTGCTGTTTTATAACTTCACAGCGTAAACATGGGCAATTCAACTTCCTCTGCCTCCACATACTTAGTATTTTTCTCAGTATAAGGCTTTATTTTTCCAACTTCCATGTTTCCTCTGCAGGCTCTCTTGATGTGGCCAGTTTTCCTGCAGTTATGGAGGAATATATCTTTGAAATGACATACCTGAGCGCTGTAATTTTTTCCATGACATCTATAGCACTTCTTCCCTCTTTGGCTGGAACGTCCACTTTATGCACAACAGCCGAGTGAGAGTCATGTCCTCTTAACTGCTGCGTGTCTTTCTCAGCCGTCTCCATGCTCAGTGTGATCTCAAACACACGTGCAAACATCAGATTAGATTCTGACAACAGCCGTCGCTGGCAGGCTTCGTTGTGGCTTCCACTCATGAATCGGTCACACAATGCCTCGTCAAGCGTTCCCTGAACTCACAACTCGCTGCATATTCTGTCACCGTCTCATCAACTCTTTGATCGCAGAGATTAAAACTGAATCTTTCCACAATCAGTAACGGCTTTGGTTCAAAATAACTCTTTAAAGTGTCCATGATGTCTTTGTAAGACTTATCCTTTGGCTTGTCTGGTTGTACCAAGTTCCTCAGTAAACCACAGGTAGCTGCTCCCATTAGAATGTACATTTCCTGAAGAAAATGTGAGGGGGTGCTTGGCGTGGCAAAACTCGCCACTCGGTTGCTAGGGTACCCAGGATGGTTGTTAGGGCCGTTGCTAGGGTACCCAGGGTGGTTGCTAAGGTGTTGCTATGCGGTTGCTAGGGTAATCAGGATGGTTGCTAGGGTACCCAGGATGGTTGCTAGGGCGGTTGCTAGGGTACCCAGGGTGGTTGCTAAGGTGTTGCTATGTGGTTGCTAGGGTAATTGGGGTGGTTGCTAGGGTGTTGCTATGCGGTTGCTAGGGTACTCAGGATGGTTGCTAGGGCGGTTGCTAGGGTAGCCAGGGTGGTTGCTAAGGTGATGCTTTGTGGTTGCTAGGGTAATTTGGATGGTTGCTAGGGTGTTGCTATGCGGTTGCTAGGGTACCCAGGATGGTTGCTAGGGCGGTTGCTAGGGTACCCAGGGTGGTTGCTAAGGTGTTGCTATGTGGTTGCTAGGGTACTTGGGGTGGTTGCTAGGGTGTTGCTATGCGGTTGCTAGGGTACCCAGGATGGTTGCTAGGGCCGTTGCTATGGTACCCAGGGTGGTGCTATGAATGATATAAACCAACTCCCATGCCTCTGTGACATTCAGAATGGAAGATATCCCTCTTTGGATTTTGGTTGCTAGGGTACTCTGTTTGGTTGCTATGGAGTTGCATGATGAAACTGCAAAGGCTTCTTGTCACTATGAATGATATAAACCAACTCCCATGCCTCTGTGACATTCAGAATGGAAGATATCCCTCTTTGGATTTTGGTTGCTAGGGTACTCTGTTTGGTTGCTATGGAGTTGCATGATGAAACTGCAAAGGCTTCTTGTCACTATGAATGATATAAACCAACTCCCGTGCCTCTGTGACATTCAGAATGGAAGATATCCCTCTTTGGATTTTGGTTGCTAGGGTACTCTGTTTGGTTGCTATGGAGTTCCATGATGAAACTGCAAAGGCTTATTGTCACTATGAATGATATAAACCAACTCCCGTGCCTCTGAGACGTTCAGAATGGAAGATATCCCTCTTTGGATTTTGGTTGCTAGGGTACTCTGTTTTGGTTGCTATGGAGATGCGTGATGAAACTGCAAAGGCTTAAAGAAAGAAGGTCATACAGGGAAGTACATTATGTGTAGTAGTAGTCCTTCACACATTATACCACTCCGCTGGATTTCATCATTGAGCCGATTAGTGATCCTTACGAGAATTATATGTCATAGTTATACTATAATCTCTTATTTTAACATTATCACCTGTATACAGGGTCCAATTATGACACAGTGGTGCCCTGGGCACGGACTGATTAAAGGCCCCCCTCAGTTGAAAGCCCCCCCAGCCCCAACTTGTTAATTATATCATGAGATTTCGATTCTCATATATAAGTAAATGGGTTTTGGACCTTTATTTCTCACAGACGCACACACAGTACAGACATGCACTCGTGCACACACGTGGAAACGCGGAGAGAGACTTGGTGTCAGAGCTGCGTCTGCCCCACAAACTGATCAATAAAATAGTTTTGCAGCTGAAAAGCTACATGACATTTCTCAGTAGTGAGGTTCTTGAAGCAGTTCAACTTAAAGATTCGTTATTAGTAGCCGCTGCTGCTGAACACTGTTGAGAGACACACAGACGCTGGTATTCACACGCTCTCTCTCTCTCTCTCTCTCTCTCTCTCTCTCTCTCTCTCTCTCTCTCGTCTCGCTCTCTCTCTCTCTCTCTCTCTCTCTCGCTCTATCTCTCTCTCTCTCTCTCTCTCTCGCTCTCTCTCTCTCTCTCTCTATCTCTCTCTCTCTCTCTCTCGCTCTCTCTCTCTCTCTCTCTCTCTCTCTCTCTATCTCTCTCTCTCTCTCTCTCGCTCTCGCTCTCTCTCTCTCTCTCTCTCTCTCTCTCTCTCTCTCTCTAGACTGCATTAATAACTGTGTTAGCCTGCATATCAATGGCTCAAGCCTCTGTTATTAGCTCTAAAATGACGTTTTGGAAATTGAATCAGCTGTGTGTGTGTGTGTGTGTGTGTGTGTGTGTGTGTGTGTGTGTGTGTGTGTGTGAGAGAAAGTGACAGTTGAGATTCAAATTCATGAACATTTCGTCATTGTAAGTCTATGGGATTTTTTTGTCTGTTTTTTTGTCTGCTGTGTGAACATCGTAGGTCCGATCACTTAAAAAAGATACAGCTCTCCTCTCCTCAATGAGCCGGTTGATTTGACACCTCATTCATGGGTCTGTGACAAACGGTGAATGAACTTAACTCATCTTTAGTTGTTCTCTTTCTCTCTGCAGGCTGTGGGGCTGCAGTATTGGAGAGGAAGGCTGTGCTGCTCTGAGTTCAGCTCTGAGATCAAACCCCTCACACCTGACTGAACTGAATCTGAGCGTTAATAATCCAGGAGACTCAGGAGTGAAGCTGCTCTCTGCTCTACTGGAGGATCCACGCTGTAAACTACAGAAACTACAGGAAGTGTTATTATATTATTAAACACAAAAACTGTGTGAAAATACTGCCAAACAAAAACATTTCATGTTAAAGCGATAGTTCACCCAAAAATTAAAACTCTGTTGTCACTTTAATTATCTTCAAGTCATTTGAATACAGTGTGACTTTCTTCTGTGGAAAATATATATTTTTTTGTTTTGGGACAATTATTGGGAAGCAATCTGTTGAGCCAATATTTATTTGTCAGTTTCCACAATTTTTCAAAATGTAATTTTTTTACAGTGTAGCAACAATATTCAAAATATAATCTATTGTGTTTCACAGAAGAAAGAAGGTCATACAGGTTAGGAACGACATGCAGGGAAGTACATTATAACAATTTATATTTTTGGGTGAACGATTCCTGTAAGAATCAAAATGTAAATGATCAAATACAGTGATTATACTGAATGTGCTCAAGACTAATGAATGTTTGTATATACACTTATAAACCATTAAACAACAAAGTATGTAAGTGTAAGCCAAAATTAAATGTACAGATCAATAATTACAAAAATTACTTTCTCAAGTCTTTCTCCAATCCATGAATAACAGATTTACATGTACTCCGTGGCACCAAGACTTGTGTAATTGAATCAGTTGAAGAGTATTAAACTGTCCCAACACAGGCATAATCTCTCCTGTGTATGTTTTCAACATGACTCTAGTGTCCTCCAGTGGCTCTGTTGAGAACGCTGCCTGGAAATGTTTCTCAGATATGATACTCACGGCTGCGCCGGCATTCATTTCCATCATAATTTCCTTTCCATTTACATTAAACGTCTCTGTGAATGACTTTTTGCTGTTTTATAACTTCACAGTGAAAACATGGGCAATTCAACTTCCTCTGCCAGATATACTCCTCTTTATTAATCACTTCCCAAGTCTAGAACTAAATCATAAGACAGACTCAGGGCTGGATTGGTAATCGGGCATACCAGCCATTTTTCCGGTGGGCCGACGCACTGAAGGGGCCGACAGAATTTTTTTTTTTTTGTTTTTGCCAAGGACCATCACACAGGGACAACGAGCAGCCAGTGGCCCATTGGTTTGTCTCCTGTACTGACAGCGTAAACCACCCAATGCTCTATAGACGGAGAGATTAAGTATTTTGCTCCACCTATATAAAGATCGCTTCACCCAAACTTCTTCCTCGTCGGCTTTTCCCACGTTTTCCCAGCAGCTTTATCAAGAAAAGGCTTGCTCTGCGGTGAGAGATGCGGCCAAAGAGCCAGGCAGAGGAGGAGAGGAGAGGAGTTGAATCGGTAAAGTGCTTGATAGGGACTCGCACCGGAGGCAGGCATCTAACCTATCCTAATGTGTGCGCGTGCTACGAGTGTACAATACATAAACACTTTTCAATAAAACTTAAATTCATCCTCTGCGGTCGAGTCAAGTGTATTCATAGAGGTTTCTATGGGCCAATGTGAATAAATAATAGCCTAAGTGCGTTAGACTGCATTAATAACTGTGTTAGCCTGCATATCAATGGCTCAAGCCTCTGTTATTTGCTCTAAAATGACGTTTTGGAAATTGTAATGAAAGGTTTATGAGGTGCGCAAGAGATTAGTTAAACACACGAGATTTCAGGATGGAAACATGACAAATGTCTTGAAATAAATGATCAAAACAATGTCTTGATGTGTGGGTGTGACTCCAGTCCGTTCAGATTATTACAGAAATAATGCACTCCTGAAGTGGTAATATGGCCATGACGCTGGAGCTTATTAATGGAACGGTCTTCATTCTCAAACAAATTAAGACGATTGATTTTTATTGACTGATCAGAAGCGCTTCTTGTGATAAAACACACTGTAAGGGTTTCCTCTGATTACGAAATATTTCTGTTTGCTGGGGTGGTACTATTATATAGCCCTATTAATAAGGAAGAGGAGCCCAAAATATAGTTTTTCTGCTATTTATTCTACTTGTTGCAAAATAGTGGCAATTATCTGCACTTCAGTATTGTATTACATTATAAACCAGTATGCAATAATAACGTATTGAGTGTAAATTATCATTTTAATTCAGATTATTAAATGGATGCCACCTTATTGATACAATAAAGCCCTCCCTACACCTACCCTAACCCTACCTACCCGTTACTGTATTTTCAACTTTCTGGTTATTTCTTTCATTTTTAAAAAATGAATGCCTTTACGATGTGATATGAGATTTGAAAAGGGAGAAAAGTCTAGTCGATCGCGTCAAAAATCCTCCCATAAGTGATTTAGCATCTGCGCCACTGGAGCTGCTGGTCCATAGCAAAAGACGGGTTCAACCCCATAGCAGCTTTTTATAATCTTCACAGAGCCAATCACACGATGCTGGAGAATTAGTGTAAATAGACTCTCCGTTTACATTATCAAAGAACATTATCATTGACTTTAGTCTAATTCAAGCACTCAAAAACTCCCATTAATCACTGAAGTTGCTTACATTGTGAAATGAATATCTTGCTCACATCTTACGCACATCTGCACTTTGTTGTTTCTGATGAGAGAAATGGTCAGAGAGCAGAATTCATTCAGGGAGCGCTCACACTGAATAAAACACTCATCTGAATGCCTCTTATTGGTCATTGTACTCATGAGCTCAACAGAATCATGTGTGATTGGTTATAATGCGCAGTGCTGGAGCTAAAAACACAGCAGTCTCTGGCTCCGTGCCAGACAGTGAAGTTGAGCAAACACAGATTTGAATTTAGCACCGAACATCTAATCACACCGGTGTGATCGTTTATCAGAGACAAACATATATTAATCAGCTATTTGTGTCTTTTGGAAAATCCACTTCAGTAAACCGCACTCATAAATGCTACTGTTTCCTCTGTCAGGTTTGCACCTCTCTCTCTTAGATTCATCTTTCAGCAATTGATGTTATGTATTTATTATCTCTGAATTGGATTCTTATTCTTTAATTATGTAGTAATATAATAATATAAATATGTAGTAATGCACAATCATCATTTAATTAGTCACTAATTCATCTCATTAACTTTAACTCTTTGAGTTCTTGGGATTTGTCTTGAGACTTGTTTGTGTCTTGAAAGGCATGACTTGGTTCCTCCTCTGGTGAAATCAGCTGCTGAGTTCATGGGTGGAATAAACATATGGCAGGACTTTTACTTTCTGACCCCTGGACTATCCACCTCTGTCTGTAATATATCTGCTTGTTTTACACTCTTTGGCCAGAACTCATTGTTTTTTACAGGATTTTGCTGTTGTAATGAAAAAACAGGATGTTACTGTCAGAATATGGCCTTTTATACAGCATTTTTTTTAGTGTATGTATATCTTTTTCCCCTTTTTTATTTATTTATTTTATTTAATAGAATATTTGTATAATATATGTATTGCTTTTGCAACACTGAAATGTTACACAGTTATGCCACTAAAGCTTATTAGAATTGAGTTGAATCGAATTAGAGAGAGAGGGACAGAGAGAGAGAGAGAGAGGGGGTTCCTAAGGCCCTGTGTGTGTGTGTGTTTGTGTGTGTGTGTGCGTGTGTGTGTGTGTGTGTGTGTGAGAGAGAGAGAGAGAGTGAGAGAAAGTGACAGTTGAGATTCAAATTCATGAACATTCCGTCATTGTAAGTCTATGGGATTTTTTTGTCTGTTTTTTCGTCCGCTGTGTGAACATCGTTGGTCCGATCACTTAGAAAAGATACAGCTCTCCTCTCCTCAATGATCCGGTTGATTTGACACCTCATTCATGGGTCTGTGACAAACAGTGAATGAACTTAACTCATCATTAGTTGTTCTCTTTCTCTCTGCAGGCTGATTGACTGCAGTATTGGAGAGGAAGGCTGTGCTGCTCTGAGTTCAGCTCTGAGATCAAACCCCTCACACCTGACTGAACTGGATCTGAACTTTAATAATCCAGGAGACTCAGGAGTGAAGCTGCTCTCTGCTCTACTGGAGGATCCACGCTGTAAACTACAGAAACTACAGTAAGTGTTATTATATTATTAAACACAAAAACTGTGTGAAAATACTGCCAAACAAAAACATTTCATGTTAAAGCGATAGTTCACCCAAAAATTAAAACTCTGTCATCACTTTAATTATCTTCAAGTCATTTGAATACAGTGTGACTTTCTTCTGTGGAAAATAAGAAAATATATATTTTTTTGTTTTGGGACAATTATTGGGAAGCAATCTGTTGAGCCAATATTTATTTGTCAGTTTCCACAAGTTTTCAAAATGTAATTTTTTACAGTGTAGCAACAATATTCAAAATATGATCTATTGTGTTTCACAGAAGAAAGAAGGTGATACAGGTTAGGAACGACATGCAGGGAAGTACATTATAACAATTTATATTTTTGGGTGAACGATTCCTGTAAGAATCAAAATGTAAATGATCAAATACAGTGATTATACTGAATGTGCTCAAGACTAATGTATGTTTATATATACACTTATAAACCATTAAACAACAAAGTATGTAAGTGTAAGCCAAAATTAAATGTACAGATCAATAATTACAAAAATTACTTTCTCAAGTCTTTCTCCAATCCATGAATAACAGATTTACATGTACTCCGTGGCACCAAGACTTGTGTAATTGAATCAGTTGAAGAGTATTAAACTGTCCCAACACAGGCATAATCTCTCCTGTGTATGTTTTCAACATGACTCTAGTGTCCTCCAGTGGCTCTGTTGAGAACGCAGCCTGGAAATGTTTCTCAGATATGATACTCACGGCTGCGCCGGCATTCATTTCCATCATAATCTCCTTGCCATTTACATTAAACGTCTCTGTGAATGACTTTTTGCTGTTTTATAACTTCACAGTGAAAACATGGGCAATTCAACTTCCTCTGCCAGATATATTCCTCTTTATTAATCTCTTCCCAAGTCTAGAACTAAATCATAAGACAGACTCAGGGCTGGATTGGTAATTGGGCAAGGATCAAAATATGTCTAATTAATTAAAATCATGAAACTTAAACAATTTAACATCAATTTATTTAACAAAAAATACATGTTTAGGGCCCAATTAAATGTTTTATTTTTTCCAAACTTATGTTTTATTGTTACCAAATTCTGTTTTATTGTCTAATTATTTGAACGTATAAAAACAAGTTTCATTTATTCTAACATTTTCCTCAGAAACTCTGTGTTGTGTATTTATATTTATTAAGGCATAAAACATTCATTTAATTTATCTTTTAATTAATGAAAATGAAAAACAAATCTTATTTTTTGGAAAATAAAGGGGATTTAATATTACAATTAAAACATAGAAGAAATATTGTATGATTATTCCTTAAAAATAAGGTTTTAATAATTTTAGTAGTAGTAGCTAGGGGTGTGCTCAAAATATCGATTCTTAGATACATACCGATATAATAAAAAAAGATACAGTATCGATATTCTAGCCCTTAGTATCGATACTCCGCCCAGCCATTAGGGGGCGCAGCGGCGCCCGCGAATTTAAAAAAACTCATGGAAAATGTTAAAGCAAGATGTAGCATTTAAGTGATTTCATAGTGAAATATGTTATGGCAGTACATGGTGTCACAAAAAAGAATTATAAGAAGATTTAATAAGAAGTTAAGAATAATAAGAAGAAGATTTTGTGCTTGTGTGAGCTCAGACTGTACCCTTGGAAAGTTAAATGTTGACTTGTGGTAATTTCCAGATTAATACAATTTGTGTACAATTAATCAGAGCACTTAAAGTTGCAAATATTTAAGCAAAATGCACTTTGTTATAATGCACTTTTGTCTTCATTAAATTGAAGAAAAATGCAGAGTTCTGTTTGTTGAGTAAATGTGTTCAGCATTAACTAATTGGCTCTGGCCCATGTATTTTTATTGAATCGTATCGAATCGTGTCACATTGTATCAAATCGTATCGAGACAGCTCTGTATCGAGGTACGTATCGAATCGTGACCTGTGTATCGAGGTATGTATCGTATCGCCAGGTTCTCCAAGGTATACAGCCCTAGTAGTAGCCCATTACTGAACAATAGTAATATATTTCTGCCGCAATGTCTTCAAGTGAAACCAAACTTTTATTTTGACGGGTTGCCATGAATACTTTTACATTTCTATGTGTTTATGATATGAGGTAGAACATTTAGAAATTATTTATTTAGTTTCTTTTCTTTCTCTTTCTTTAAGTAGACTCATTGAGATATAGGCTATTCTAATAATAATAATAATAATAATAAGATGATATGAGGTAGGGGTGGAACGGTTCGTGGACGGCATGCGCTAGGACCGCGGTTCAACTTAAATCTGACAACGCATCTGTAATATGGTTTGTTATAAATAACACGTAAAACAAACAGGGTTCGGCTAATGAATGTTTCTGTTGATGAGTGTGTGTGTGTGTGTGTGTGTGTGTGTGTGTGTGTGTGTGGTGTGGTGTGTGTGTGTGTGTGAAAGTGTCAGTTGAGATTCAAATTCATGAACATTCCGTCATTGTAAGTCTATGGGATTTTTTTGTCTGTTTTTTTGTCCGCTGTGTGAACATCGTAGGTCCGATCACTTAGAAAAGATACAGCAGTCCTCTCCTCAATGATCCGGTCGATTTGACACCTCATTCATGGGTCTGTGACAAACAGTGAATGAACTTAACTCATCTTTAGTTGTTCTCTTTCTCTCTGCAGGCTGATTAACTGCAGTATTGGAGAGAAAGGCTGTGCTGCTCTGAGTTCAGCTCTGAGATCAAACCCCTCACACCTGACTGAACTGAATCTGAGCTGTAATAATCCAGGAGACTCAGGAGTGAAGCTGCTCTCTGCTCTACTGGAGGATCCACGCTGTAAACTACAGAAACTACAGTAAGTTATTATATTATTAAACACAAAAACTGTGTGAAAATACTGCCAAACAAAAACATTTCATGTTAAAGCGATAGTTCACCCAAAAATTAAAACTCTGTCCTCACTTTAATTATCTTAAAGTCATTTGAATACAGTGTGACTTTCTTCTGTGGAAAATAAGAAAAGATATATAAATAAATAAATAGTTATAGCAGAAACGTATTCCTTGTGTCTCATACATTTCATATATTCATCATAAAGTGAGATAAAAAATAATTTAGTCCAATAAATAGTAACTTTAAGTAACTGAGACATAGGGGTGTGTGATATTGACAAAATGATATCTAAATATTTTCTGTGATTTTATCGATAATGAGACAATATTTTGCTGAGTGTGTTATTGTGCTGGTATATTAAGGACTACCGTGGACAGCTGACTCATAAATGTTTTTGATATTCTTCATATTCTGTGAGGTCAGTTCACAGCAGTGATAGAAATTAATATTTTCCAATAAGTTTAAATACAGTATGTCTGTATGAGTCTGTATGAGTGTGTGTGTGTGAGAGAGAGAGAGAGATATAGAGAGGGAGAGAGAAAGAGAGTGTGAGAGCGTGTGTGTGTGAGAGAGAGTGTGTGTGTGTGTGTGTGTGTGTGTGTGTGTGTATGTGTGTGTGAGAGAGAAAGTGACAGTTGAGATTCAAATTCATGACCATTCCTCCTGAGTAAGTTGAGACTGGAGAGTTTGTGAGATTCATGACCTCCGGTCGGAGTGAGACTCAAACACAACAACGAGTCCCTGATGAATGAATAATTGAAAATATAGAAATATAGAGTGTGTTGAAAATACACTCTCACCCTAAAGCTGAAACACAATCCCAGAGATCATTCATGTTCTTCACTCTCTGCAGGCTGAGGTACTGCAGTATTGGAGAGAAAGGCTGTGCTGCTCTGAGTTCAGCTCTGAGATCAAACCCCTCACACCTGACTGAACTGGATCTGAGATTTAATAAACCAGGAGACTCAGGAGTGAAGCTGCTCTCTCCTCTACTGGAGGATCCACACTGTAAACTACAGAAACTACAGTAAGTTATTGATTCAATGATGTAATTTATTATCTTGTATTAAAGCAGATCTTAGTGTATTTTATCTTTCTCTCTATTGTACAGTATTTGACAGAGGAAACTCCACAAGCTCTAAACAAGTGAATCAAAACAACACGTCCTGAACAAGACTGTCACCTGGACATTAATACTGATACTGATCCAGCAGTTTCATATGTGAAGGATTTTATTATTAATTTTTATTCAGCCTACATTTTCTTCCAGTCTCATGGGAACATTTGTTTAAATAATTAGATTGGACATACTAACTGCACTGTAAAACATTTAGTGTGAAATTACAGTATATTCCAGGTTAATAACTGCATTACTTTCACAGTAATTTCACAGTGGGACTTCTCTTGTATTGAACTGCACTCTCAGTAATTTATTGTAAACAAACAGCGTCATACTGTGTTTTGTGCTGTGCATATGTATGAAGGTCCCCAGCATGTAATGCAGCATGAATAAATCATGCTGTAGAGTTTTATTTTGAATATGAATATGCAAGGTCAAATACAAGAGTTCAAGACAACTTTATAAATTGAATTCACAGTAAAACAATGACAGTAAAGTACTGTGATGTTAGCATCATTCTGCTGTTCATTCAGTCATTTGTAAGAAAATTACCCAGCATGCTTTGATTTCACAGTACATTTCTGAATACAGTAATATATTGCAAAATACTACTCTTTAATCCTGTAAATTCCTGGCAATTTTTTAAAGTGAAGATAGATAGATAGATAGATAGATAGATAGATAGATAGATAGATAGATAGATAGATAGATAGATAGATTTTTTTTTTTTTTTTTTTTTTTGGTATCTTCATGAAAATGTTGTATATTGTTAATACGTAGTAAACATTTTTTTACTTTTAACATATATTTCTTTGTACAGTACATTATAATATAAGCCTGAAGATGTGTAAATTCATCAAATGTAATTCTAGAAATAGTATATGACAGTCATGGTATAGTTTAAGTGCTAATGCAGCCTCAAGAGAGAGTCATGAGATAAGATCACAGTTTACCAGCAGAGTGCTCCAGTCTCAAGGAGAGAGTTTGACATAAAACATACTGTAATAAACTAAATAAATTAAATATGTAAAACATCAATTATTTAAAAATAGATCTCTATTTTAACAAATCTAACTATGACTCCTCTGGGATTCACAAATCTTAATAAATCTTTGCTTCAAATATTTTTTGCCAAGCTTTCTTCCAAAGTATATTATTCAATAAACTCATTATTCAGTTTTTCTTTTGTGATAACATTTTTGTCATGGAAATAAAAAAAAATACTGTTTAATATATTTATTAAGAAATTTATCTCAGTAATTTATTGTAAACAAACAGCGTCATACTGTGTTTTGTGCTGTGCATATGTATGAAGGTCCCCAGCATGTAATGCAGCATGAATCAGGGTCAAATATATCTTTACCCCTGAAAAGCACACTGTAGTTTTTTTTCCTGTGTTAAATAGTTTTGGTGTCTTAAAGTAAGTCCAGAGGATTACACTTACAAAATAAATAATAAGAAATACTTCAGTTGTTTCAAGCTATCAGGCTAAATTAACGACTGCAACAATTTATCCCCTGGTCATGCCACATCCCTAGAAAAATACATGTGTTGTTTATGATAATCAGTTTATTGCCAAAGCATGGCATTTCAGGACACAATGAAAACAAGCAACAGTATCCAGCAATATCCTGTCTTATTCTTATTTGAAGGGACATGTCTTCCTTTTTTATTCTTCACCTGTTCAGCTGTCATGTTATAAATAAACAAACACAAACATGTTTGGTGTCTACTGAGAAGCATCACAGATCAGAATCTTTGTGAAAATAATGACTTACAACTGTGACTCAGTCCTATTACTATAAAGACAGCATTAGCATCTCTGGGAATGCAGTGATAAGATTACAAGTCAGTTTTTGGAAAATAACATTTCAAATGGAATAGAATGGGACAAATTAGTTGGTTAAAATAGCTGTCTTTCATCACTCACCTTAGACTGAGTTTGATGTCTTTGGACTTCAGCTGTTGAGGTGTCTCAGGCTTTAGATCAGGAAGACATCCAAGATGTGCAATTTAATGAATGGGCTCCTAATACTAGGTTTGTGGACAGTCAGAAAGTGAGATTAGATGCAGATTGATGCATGTGACTCAGAAGGAGCAGTAGAGCATCCTACAATATGAGTTGACCTTAATTAACCTGTTGTTACTCTGTACACAAATCAGCTTATTTTGCTCTATTGCATAAAATGACCAACTTATAGCACAGGCTGTGTGACAGAGCAGCACTGGTTTACATACATCCTTATTGTTTCAGTTTTCTTACCTGCTAAGGAGCTGTGGGTGCACACACACCGTTAGCGCTCAAACACACCACACTTAACCCATCGTTTACATCCCTACCATCTGTTACAGACCAAACACACACATGCACATGATAAGGGGCCTATGAGAGGGCCTTGGGTTTACCCATCACTTTAAGAGTCACGTCTGAAAAAGATGAATACATAAAATTTGTGATATTAATATATCTACAAATATCACTGGTTCCCACAATCCTGCTACAGTTTCTTCAGTATGTGAATATTAACAGTAAAATAACATTCTGCAGCATTAATATACAGGTAATGGAAGAGTAATTTGTCTGGGAGTCAAAGCTTAAGCAATAATTTGCAACTCACTACTTTTCTCTGTGAACTAAACGATATGTGATGCATCTCACTTTATCACAAACATGTGCTGCAAGTATAAATTATGACACCCATTAGACCACAGAGCAGTGTTAATTTTGGCAGGCATTTTTGATTTAGTCTTAGGCTGCGTCCGAAATCGCATACTACTTGTGTAGGTACTACATTTGAATTCAAACGTACTTCTCGACCGTTAAAAAAGTACGTTCTATATAGTATGAATGAGGGTAGTATGAATGGAATTCGGACGTACTACATCCGCCATGTTCATGTTGTCACGTGTCATGCGTCGTCACAACAGCGCGGAAATTTAAAGAGCCCACTCTTCAGCAATGTTGCTCATAATTCTTACTGCTTTCATCGCTGTTTTAACGTTGATTGGATCAACAGCTCATCGTTGATGTCAATTAGTTTTAATATGTTTATAGATAGGCCTAAAATGTACTTATTGAGGGTCAGGTAAATTGTAACATTTGCAGGTAACGTTATGCTGTTTGTTTTCTTTGTTTAAAGAAAGAGCTTCGACTTTTGTGTGTTTGCTAGCTGTTTTGATTGTTATCTCTTGCAGATTGGTAACTCGTCTGAAGAGGTTTGAGCACATGTATAAATCTTTTCACATTATTTTATATCAGCTGTAGTTTATCTTCTGTACTTCTTCATTTCATATTTGAAGGGCAAGTGGTAGTCTGCTTAATTTTTCCTTTTATTCTCACAGAGCAAAGACATGGACACTGCCAACATGCTTGTTATTGCCACAATCCTCTAGTCTACTCTCCAGTGAGGATTGAATACATAAATCATACTATTTGACATCTACCAGAAGTCAGATAAAAGGTATTCTTTATTGGTGTTATATGTGTTTTTTAGGATAATGCTTTCATGAAGGATGCCCTTGTGTTCCCTGCATGAACACAGATCATTATCTGTTATGTGTAAGATTTGACATGGTGCCAATATAATAAGGCAAAGATAATGCAAATGTGAAATGGACTGTTGTAACACTTTTATATGCATCCCTATAGATACAGAAGCCCCTCTGAAGAGAGATCCTGCTTCTAGTCTCCCTGTATAGTCATCAAAGCCTGGGTTTGGAGATGACCAGCACAGAGACATCTTTAGGTCCAGAGCTAAGGGATGATTGCCACGTTCCTATGGCATATAACGTCAACAGCATGCCCTCTACACCGGGCTGAACACTCCAGTCAATCTCCCTCAGCTGAGCTTTTCTGCTTTCTTCATTAAAAGGTTGCTAGAAAGTTGTTGTACTTTATTGCTGGACATTGAGTCTTAACAATAAGATCTGAATACTAATGCTGTAACATTTCAATTTCTGTTAGCTTGACATTCCTGCAATCAGAGTCTTATTGAGCAGTTTGAGACAGAGGGGTATGTGTGCTAGTTTCTGATCATCTCAGTTTGTTTCTTTCTTGAAGTCTCTTCCTTGCCAATGGAAATAACTGACCAAACACAGCAACACAGCACAGATGAAACATGCAATAAATCATCAGTATAGTCATAAAGCATCATTCAATCATGCCTCGTCATTGTTTTCATAATCACCTTAGTCAAATTCCCACATGGCAATACTTACATTTCTATTCTTGATAACCAACATTCAAACAATTTAAATGAAATTAAAACATTTTAAATTATGAATCTGTTTAATGTTTACTGAGTTGTCGTATTGGGGGGTCAGCAAATTAAAATGTTTTCTTTCTTTTGAAAGGCAAGGCAGTGGCTAAAAGAATTCAAAGTGGCTTTACACTGTTTCCAAGCATTCCTCCGAGTCACCTGTGCCGATATACACTGAAGATCAGGAGCAGACTGATGCAATCCACTCTCACCTGACTTCAGTTCTGGACAGCACACCCACAGTGACCACATCAAATTCATCTGAATGCACTTCTTCCAGAGGTGGTCTCATGTGTTAGCTGAGCTCTGCATTATGTCACATTCACATTGTTTTAAATGTCAAATAGTTTATCCATAATGTGAGACCATTGCTCTAAAAACAATGTTTTTTTGTGGTTATTATAGAAGAGACACTTTTCATTTTGTTGTAAACAGCTAAACATGTGAAATGATACTTGGCTACTTGGGATGTGTGATCAATCTCAGTTCTTTCTCTGGTAGTCCATTATCTGTGCCTGGCTTTTGTGGAAAATCTGTCCATCCTGGAGGCTGAGGAGAAATTTCTGCGAGAACCTGTCATTTACATAAGGTACTGTAAGGATACTATAAAGGGAAATGTGGTCAAACATGACATCCTGCCATTATTCACAAATAACCATTTCTTTCTACAACTATCCAGCTTTAGTTTTTTACCAGTGAGTGGAGCATTTTGACAGGAGGACCGATCAACAATTAAAAGAGAGTCATCAACCGGAGTCATCCTAGTTCATGTTTTTAATAAATGGTGTTAATAAGATTGTTGTACACAAAAAAGTAGTCTTTTTCTTCTCAGATGGCTAAATGGCTCTTGTAATTTTAGAAAGGGGTGAATTGTGTTTGTCTTTATAAAATGCTTTGTAGGACACTGTTCTGTAGCTGTATAACAACCAATAGTGAATACTAAAGCATAAATAAATATTAAATATTTCATTGATGGTCCATATGATTACACTGTAAGTCTGATGGGCTGAATATGGTTAATATCTGAATGTAACTTTATATATAAATTCACAACAACATATATATCACTCCATCTCCTGTATGAAAACCTGAATATATAGGCTACAGTAGATCATGTACATTACATTGTCCATTTGATCCATATATGAATATAATTCACTTTTTAATTCACTAATTAAATGTTTAATGATCATTTATTTTTATTTTTTTCAAAAACACTTGTCTCCTGTAGGCTATGTATGTAGACCAACATTGAATATTTGCAGATATTTTAATCTGTAGTGCAGATCATCTGATATCTTAATGTCCTTTTTATAAATTCACACAAAAACAACAAAACTCTTAATTAGTCAATGTTTATGTACGGGACGGTTATTAATGAAATTTGCAGCGTGGTGGTTTAATAATTGATCTGTATATCCTCCTCCCCCTGCTGGACGCATCAGGAACAACAGGGGCCTGCTCCAGGTCTGCAGCCCCCCGTATAGCCAAAAGTTGTCTCGTCGACATTTTCTTCTGCCTTGCGCCAAAAGGTAAGCTCTTTTAATTTGTTAAAACATCATTTTAATATTTGAGGTTAATAATTATGCTACTATTAATGCATAAATTGTAGTTATCTTTAATTTTGTGTAATTTGATTGGTTTGAACTTGGAAATATTGAATAGGCAAGTCAGTATGTTGGAGAAATGTGCTTTTTCATCTCAATGTGGTAATGATAAAGTTTAAATGATGTTACTTAATTAGATTTTCAGCTGTATTTAGCTTTGGTATATCCGCTTCATTTGTTTTTTAATGGGGCATACGTTAAGCGGACTAATTTTTATGTGCTACTGTTCAGCTCAGGAAAGACTAAATGTGTCCAACGGCATTAATTAAGTTCTGTGAAGACAAATGAGTTGAAGGCCGCCATTGCATCTTTATTGAAGCCACGCAGATGGCGCTGTGGGATGAGCTTAACTCAAAGAAGTCAATTAAAAACAGTCTTTGTTTTTCCTTGTCAATAACCCACAGAACGGTGTATAGGAACGGACTAGCAATATATAGGAAGTTTGGCTAACAACAGCGGTTTGGTTAGCAGAAATAGCGGGTGAGTATTAGTGATTGAATTCTTGACAGGGTTGAGTCGTGATGAACTTGTGTAATACTTCTTTGCAGAAGACGCCACACACACAGAGAGGAGTGGAGAGCGCACACACACCGCCGACTGGGAGCTGAGCCTCAGGAACTCTGGAGCAGACGAGGGACAAGATCCTGAGGGTACAGAGAGCAGGTACTTCAAGTAGCAGGTAAGTAAACTTCGCAGCTATACACACAAGAGCTTGGAGTAGCTGAGGTAGTCCTCCTTCGTCAAACAAGACCAGACATCGAGTGTTTGGCGGTGTGTGTCTTTATGGGGAGCAATAACGAGGAGCGTGATGAGGAGCAGGTGAGTGTAATCAACACAGGTGCGAGTGATACTGTGATAATGTGGTGGCAGAGGGGGTATTCCAGAAAGCAGGTTATGTGACATACCCGGGTAAGTTTAAGGGTAAGTTAGTGGATAACCTCAACTTTCGGTTCCAAAAACGGAGGTAACTTTCTGGGTATGTATGTAACCATAGGAACTTACTCTCTGAAGATAACCTGCTCGGTAGCAGGTTATGTTCCAGGGTTAGTTTGTTTCAGAAGGTTACTGAGCATGGCGTGCCCTTTTGATGACGATCCTGTGGACGTGGCGGCACAAATTATACGAGGTTTTTTTTCGCCGGGAGAGAGTTATAAGACCGCAAATTGATGTATTTTAATTTCCTAATGATTATTTGAAAGAGCGTTATCGATTTTCAAAAGATTTGTTAATTTATTTAACACATCTCTTGAGACCACATATTGCAAATGTCACAAACTGCGGGTCTGCGCTTAGAACAGAGAACATTCTGTGCATATCACTTCGGTTTTTCGCGTCAGGGCATTTGTTGTACAATGTGGGCGATGCAGAGCATGTGGGAAAGGCAACTGTGTGTAGAGCCGTTCGCACAGTATGTCTGGCACTTAAACGATTCTTACACACGTTTGTACAGTTCCCTGGCCATAAACCTCTGCGTGTTATTAAAGAGGAATTCCACAGAGTGGCAGGTTTGTCCTTTGTAGTAAAATCTATGACGCATATTAAATATGTAGTCATACTATTTATATCTATACATGTATTCATCCTGCACACACACACACTTTAAACTTCCATATATGACTTTCTATTTCAGGATTTCCAAATGTAATCGGGTGCATTGATGGCACACACATTCCTATTAAAGCTCCTTCAGTAAACGAGGGAGACTATGTTAATAGGAAATCTAGTCATAGTATCAATGTGCAGGTAACAATTTCATTTTGGGTTCCTAATTTTTTGTCTTGTTAAAATCATTAAACTCATTCCTTTTTCCCACTAACTATAGGTAATATGTGAGGCAACCCACATCATTACTCATGTGGAGGCAAAATGGCCAGGATCTGTGCATGATGCCAGAATTTTCCACGAGTCATCATTATGTCAGTCATTTCAGGAGGGTATGTTTTGCTGTATACAATTTTATTTATTTTTTTTACTATATTTGTATTGTACACTTGAATCATTACAGGACAGTACAATGGTTACTTGCTGGGGGACAGAGGATACCCTTGTCTGCCCTATTTAATGACACCCTACCCTGAACCTGATCCCGGACCACAGACCCGCTTTAACCTGGCTCACAGCCGAACACGGGCCAAGGTGGAGATGAACATAGGGATCCTGAAGTCTAGGTTTCAGTGTCTGCGTGGGCTCCGGGTCAGTCCAGAGAGGGCATGCGACATCATAGTGGCTTGTGTTGTGCTTCACAACATTGCCACTATAAGAGGAGAGATTTGTCAAAATTACTTTTATCAAAATGTTTGCACTGGTCTGCTCTGCAGTTCATTTCTTGAATTCTTGAATTTTTTTTTTTTGTTTTTTTTTTATTACAATGCTTTATATACACACAACACTTTTAACATGCAACAGATTAATCAGAAGTTCTCACCTTAAGGCGATGCTCCAGTAATTCAATTTCAAGTTTTGATTTTTTAATTTGAAGCTGTATAAGGTCCATCTCCATGTCACTTTTTCTTATTTGTTTTTGAAGATGGACCTTATACAGCTCCTTTGCTGGCAACTAGGAAGGCCAAAAAAGTTAAATAAATGAGATTCTGTCAGACAATAAAAGTAAAATATGGACAACTGCACTCAAATTCTTACTCCGGTTAGATTGTGCGTTGAGGTTGAAGGACCTTCATCTGTGGGCAAATCCCCAGGTATGTACTGTGAAAGGACAATGACAGTTTGTTACTCTAATGTAAAAAGGGGGCATGCATTATAATGGTGTGCATCATACCTCAGTGGATCTACCAGCATTGTCCACTTCTGTCACAGCAGATGTGGTCTCCATCGTCATCTTCATCCTTCAGTGGAAATATGCAAGTATACATTATCTGGCAAAAATAAACATAAAAAAATATCTAAAAGCAACTAAAGGTACCTGACAGTACCTGACAACAAAACACTTACAGCTGTGACAGACTGTGCTCTTTCTGTAGGGTCCAATAATACAATCCCTCTGTCTGTATTGTTACATTCCGGCCCAGGGAAGTAACAAAATAAAGGGTGCAGAGTCCAACAAATAAATTAAGTCTAGGGGTTATATAATAAAGAAATTAAATGTACAACAGAAAATAAACAAACAATAAAGAGAAAAACAATACGAAGGTCCAGCTCCTGAGGAAAACCTCCAGGATAGGGGTCAGCACCCTTTCCCACAAAGGACAGCCATCTTAAATACTGCTTTCCAAATTCAACACAGGTGTGGATCTTTATCTGGCAACCTATAAGAAAGAAAAGAAAACAACAGAACAATCCCAAAACAAAACTGAGCCGTAACAGTATCTATAAGAAAATACAACCCATACAATTCTCAATATTATCAAAGAGAAACCAATAATGCAGGAAAAAATATCAAAGCAACATAACTAAGACCACAGTAGCCTATACATCATATGTAGTTAAATAATGTAAGCCTGCATAAAAACGTTAAGCATGTTCAAAAAGCCTTTATAAGTGACAGAGTAATTTATTAAGTCATAATGAGAACAAATCACAGTGGCAAACTTACCTTTCACCATGTTACTTGTGTGCATGGTGTGTGTGATGAAGTGCCCCCTGGTCGCCCTTTATTAAGGGACAGAGCCAGCTCCTCAGATGGGGTGAGGGGAGGTGGTGGTGGGCCCCCGCCAGTTAGACGGGCTTCAGCCTTCTTTCTATTAGCTACATGACAGAAAGAATATACTAAATCATGTTTAATAAATAGTTCAGTAATTGTGTAATCAAATATTACCTTTTTGCAGAATGTTTTTGTGTTTCATTTTGACTTGGCTCAAAGTTCTTCTGGCTCCAGAAGGATTACACCTTATTAAATAATAAACCATATATAGTCAATATACACTGGTATTTTAATCTAAAGAAATGAATGGCAGGAAAAGTAAATGCTTTCGTAGTGATTTAACAGTCAAAAGGATGCGGAAGGGCTGTTTAATTATTGTGCACTATAATAAAAGGGGAGGCAATATCAAATTTGCAATTTAATACACTCACGCATTTACTCTGTCCGTTATTTTTTGCCAAGCCAACTCTCTTTCTTTAGCCCATGCAGCCGTATTGCTTTTTTTCATTATTATTGGCTTGAATTCTTCGTATGCGTGCATTAAAACCTCCAACTCCGCCTCAGTAAAGTATGCCGCTCTCTTTTTTTCGTTGTCATTTTCCATTTTGACTCGTGAAATCGGCGATCCATTGAAAACGCCTTTATGCACGCGCATTAACTCTGGGTAACCAGTAGGAGGTTGATTAAACTAACTCTTCTCAGGTGTTTTGGAACCGACATACTCATGGTATGCGGGTTTGCGGTAAATCAACCCAGAGGTTATGATTTACCAAATGGTAAGTTAACCAAGCTTTCTGGAATACCCCTCTGATCTGTAACATTCTGTTATTGTATGGTAGTTTTTTCTCTGACCATAAACTACAATAACACTAACAGGATTGTGTCTCTGTTACAGGAGATTGCTCTGAGCACTAACAGGGATGCTGACTATGAGGGGCAGAACCATCAAATGGCCAGCTGTCCATTTTATTTAAATTAGGTAACTCAAAATACATTTGATTTTATATTATATTTACACTCCTGCATTTGCCACATGCTTTAATCCAAAGCAACTTGTGCTGTATTATGTACACATTTTATTGAGTTAAGTTACCCAAACAGTATTTTCAATTACTGCTTTTTTATTATTATTATTTTCTAGTTTGTGCTCTGGATCATATCATCTGCAATACATTCCAGTTGGAGGTGGAATGTGGCTTCAAATTTACTGATAGACATGTGTGGCTATTCTCTACATCTACAAATCCTGCTGTCACAGACGCTCAATTGCACCAAATTCACCTTCATAATTATCTTTCTCCTTTTTTAAGGAACAAGCTTCTCCTGTGCAGTCAGATCAGTCCCTGTCTTCATCCTTCGACTCCAGGGACTCGCAGGACACACTCATTATTGAAGAAAGGTCTTCCAGTAAAGAAATGAGACTAGATGATGGAGCTAAAAGGTGGGCAATAAGTTTTTATTACTTATGCATTTGGGGGACTGTTAAACTCATAAATCTTCTTAAAAACAACATTAATTTGATCTCTATAAGGTAAAAGTATTTAAAATTAAGTATTGTTTGAAGTAGTATTTTTATTGTTTATATACCATATTTATGTTTTTGCTTTACTTTATTTAAAAATAAAAATAATAATACTTTTTGCAGTACATCACCAGCAAGTAAGATGAACGAAAACTGTGCCAGAGGAATTGTATGGGATGATATTAGACTCAAAATGATTAATAGATGCATGCCCAATTATCCATGTACTGCATCAATTTTATGCATGTATCTTACTAACCACAAACAAATGTCTTTCAATTTGAGTCTGTGGAATTCAGGATGAAATGATTGTGCAGCGATTTGAACAAATAAAGACATGTTCACGTATAAAAATGTTCTGATCTGTATTAATACATCATAAATTGCTCATGCAAAAAGGAATCTGTGCATATGTGGATCAGGTGACACACGTGCATTTATTGACATCTTGTTCATGTTAATCTTGTTCGGTTCATTTGGATTTTGAGACTTCATTTTCGCAGTTTGCAGTATTTCACGACGCCCACAAACATAGCTACCAATGAACAAAGCCCAGTGCAATTCATTAATGTGTACACGATTTGAAAAATTCTCAAATGTGCGTCACTACACTGAAACAAATGCTTTTCAATCAGTGTCTGCAGTTCAGTTAAGAATTACATTAATATGCAGCATTTTGTTCAAACAGAGACTTATTTTTGAATACAAATGTTAGTATCATAATTTGTTCATGTAGAGATTAAAATGTGCATTTGTGGATCAGGCGACGCACGTGCATTCATTCACATCTCTTCTGAGTCGATTCTATTTGATTCATTTAATTTTGAGACTTTCGTTCCGCCCGTTTAGTCTTGCCCAATCCACACACACACAGCTCGCGATCCACACGCAGCTGAGCCGAAGAACATCAGCGACCACTAGATGGCACTAGCCCCAGTCACCATTCTGTACGCCTTTATGAATGTTACATTGTGTTTTCTTTGTTTCCTTTTGGTTTGGCTATTAAAATAATAATTATATAAAACTGGTTTTGTGGTCCAGGGTCACATATTTTATTTACTTATTACTAAACTGTTTTCTGAGTCAGTGTTGGCTGCAAAGATGAAGATGCTGATTTGCCATCTCCGCAGTACGAGAGAAACGCACCTTTCATACACTTACAGTAGCATATATAATGAGAGAGTGTTTGTTTTCGATTTGAATCAGTTCTTTTAAAGTAGACATTTCTACAAGGCTATATTTCTCTTGTCTTTGAGGTAAGATAGCTTGAGTTTCTCTTCATTTTTGTTCCACGCTCCAGTTCGACCGAGACAGCAGAAAACGCAGCCTGTTTTCTTTATTTTAAAAAAGCACAAATTTGTTGATATTGTAAGTGCACACAAATAAAAGCAGACTATACAGTTTGAATGGTTTGTATGACCAAAAATGTTGGCGTATTTTATTTCTGATGTTCGATTGCGCACAGTCAACAAAACATATAGATACACTAGAGTCTAGATACACTGGTTAACTAAAATAGTTCATAGTACAATCCATGCTGATAAGCCTGAGCTCGGGCCAAGCATCATGTTAAAAGGATGATTTTTCTGAATGAGAGATTTTTGACAAATGAGGGAGTAAGAAAGAGGAGTGTGGGGCCAAACAATAAAAAACAACACATCTCCAGAATAAAGTCATTATAATGCAAGATTAAACTCATTAAATATCCAGAAAAATTTTGAAATAAAATGCTGAGAATAAAAATTCAATTTCGAGAATAAAGCCGTTGTATTTCGAGAAAAACTGGCTACTTTAGGATCATTGATGGTTGTGTACGCCTCCATCCATAGAAAGGACTGTAACTGTACAGCCGTTAATGCTGTATGGTTTTAGTTTCAGCAATGTAATAAATGTTTTAAGTCTGACGTCGTTGATCATGTTTTCTGTTCTGTTTTTAAGACACCAGATGGGATTTAAAATGAGAGAATTTTTCACTATTATAGATGTAAATTAACTCTACATAAGTGAAATATTAACACTAATTAGAGTACATTTCCCTGCAGAGTTAAATTGTGGTAACACAGAACAAACAGAGTTAATTTCCCCTAGTGTTAAACTCTGGTAGTGTTCATTATTTACTCAACTAGAGTTAATTTAACTCTGAAAATTTTACACTATGACGAGAGTCAATTTATCACCAATTCTGAGTGGGACCAAATACACTCGGGCCCAGTGTTAAGTTTAACTTTTATAGAGTTCATTTAACACTGAAATATTTAGGAGTCATGAACTTAGAATTAACTTTAGACAAAGTGTTCTCTACATGTTCAATGAAAGACAACATTTATACTCAAACACCTAACTGAGCATAAAAGATGTTTTATTAACAAGGTTCGGGAGAAGCTCGATCAGATAATCAGTTAATTTGGCGCAGGTGCAACTCGTTTATCTAACGATCCTAACGAGCACTAAGTGTATAAATATGCAGTCTGTCTACCTCTGTCCAGTGACAGTTTTCCTCACTCCTAATCTATTTTATCCCATATTAGGGATAGGGGGAGTTCTCTGGGTTCGGGCCATATTCAGGACAGCACACCCAAAATATGCTAACTATTTGCTATCAGATTAGATGTAAGGGTGAACTTGTGACAGGACAGTATAATACAGACACACTATTAAGCATAAAGAATTAATTAATTAGTTAATTTAATTGATTATATTATTATAAGAAACTGAATACAGAATTGCTCTGAACAGTTCTTCTAAGCCAATGCAAAATGTTGATTTCAGATCAGTCATAAATCCATAATGAAGCTTTATAGGGAAGAGGATACAGAGACACCAGAGCTGACTGAACAAGCAAGAGATGTCAGATAATAAAATCACACAATGCTGCAAGTCAATCTGATTATGTTTGTGAAGCTGTTTAATCAGATCTTAAAGGATTTAATGTCTTCTTTATTTCAGTTGATTTGATCTTCGTCTGTGTCTGAAGTCAGTTGTAGTTCTTGTGTTTCTCTTTCCTTCAGTGATTCTTCTTGATAACAGCAGCTGTTCATCATTAATGATCAATCAGCACATAATTATCTTTTCAACTCCAACACTGCTTCAATGCTACTTTAACCCTCTGTAGTGTGGAAACACATGAACACTGAGCAGTGTGGGCACTTTGCTGTGAATTATTACAGAAACCTTACTTGTTTCATTCACGTATGACTGATGCATATGAATCACATTAAGTTTATTGATTTGTTTTATGTTAAAACTATGTAATCTAAATGGATGGAAAATTGTTATGCAATTGAATTACATAAAATGCAAATTTAGACCGAATCATTTTTTTGAGTGTAGCATCTGCAAAATACTTGTAAACAAATCTACTGCCCTTTTTAATGTATTTTCTCCAGGCCAAAGCGATGCCCTTATTAGTTATTATTCATGGCAACTATTTGTTTCATTGATGCTAAATAGCAAATAAACTGTAACCGTAGTTGTGAACTCTGTCATTGAACACTTGTGTTACTGTAGTATAATTCTTCATGTCTGTAGAGGCGTATTATCTGCATGGGCATGTAGGCTGTGCTTTGTTGTTGTTCTGCCTTGTCCTTAAGAAGGTGGAGCTCAGATCAAGTGGTATCTGGGAATATTTTATGAATACAACATTATTATTACATAAGTAATTAGTATTCTGCAGTGTTTTAATCTTTAACTTTACCAGCTATGTTAAATACTCAATATACACTTCTCACAAAACGTTATTTATGGAAAATGTGAAAAGTTCAGTGATATTATATCAAGAAAGTAGGGCATTTAAGTAGAAGCATGCAATGGTAATTTCTTCATCTCAAACAATTCATTGAAACAAAAGCTAACAGCAGTGGTGGCTATACCACAACAAAAGTGTCAATGTCTCAATAACTTGCCATCTGTCCTTGAGCATCAGTTACAGCTTGACACTGACGTCTCATGCTGTTCACAAGTCCACTTATTGTCTGCTGAGGCATGGCATCCCACTCTTCTTGAAGCACTGCCCTCAGGTCACTGAGGTTCTGGGGTGCAGGGTTACGACCCTCTGCACGACGACTCGGCTGATCCCATATGTTTTCTATAGGATTCAGGTCTGGAGAAAGTGCAGGCCACTCTGTTTGAGGTACCCCAGCCTCCAGCAGCCGTTCCCTGATGATACGACCTCGATGAGTTGGGGCATTGTCATCCATGAAGATGAAATCAGGCCTGTCTTGCTCATGCAGAGACACAATGAGTGGGTTAATGATGTTATTCAGGTAGTATTGGCCATCTGATTCAGCAGCTAGTGCTCTACTGGGCTCTGCCCAGGAAGAGCAGGAGATGTCTGAGGGTGAAGAAGTCGAGACTGAGCCCTCTCAATCCTCCTGCCCTGCGTATGAGGAGCTGTTGGAGGTTATGGAACGCGCCTCGGCAAGGCTTGACTTGCCGTGGAAGCGGTCCAGGGTGATGGCGCCGCGGGGTCGTCTCGATGAGTGTTATCTTTCTGGCCATAACCCCCCAGCTCAAGTGAACCTTCCTTTCCTTCCTGATCTTCATACGGAGGTTGAGAAGGAATGGAAAAAGCCGTTTTCCTCTCGTATTTTTAGATTTCAACATACTAGTTATGCTAATATTGAGGGGATGCGTGAGAACGGCTATGAGCGGATGCCTCCCATAGAAGAGACGCTAGCTAGCTATCTCTCTGAGGGCAAGGCGTCCTCTCTTCAGGTTCCTTCCTTGCCATCTAAGCCCCTTCAGATGACATCTCGCTTAAATGGTAAGGCATACGCAGCAGCAGGTCAGGCTGTCGCCTCATTGCACACGATGGCAGTGCTGCAGGCTTATCGGGCTGATCTGCTGAAAGACCTGGATAAAGGTCAGGGTCTTTCCCCTGACGAGGTGGCTGAGTTGCGCCGCACCACTGATTTGGCTCTGCGAGCCACCAAACAGGCCGCCTCTGCTATGGCAGGTCCATGGCGGCCATGGTGGTAACAGAGAGACAGCTGTGGTTAAACCTGGCAGACGTTGGGAAGAAAGAGAGGGGCTTTCTTCTCGATGCTCCGGTTTCGCCTTCCGAACTTTTTGGTACCTCCGTCGAGGCGGTGGTTGAAAAGTTTAGGGAGGTGAAGGCGCGCTCAGCAGCTTTTAAAACCTGAGGATCAAAGATGGGTACAGAAGGCTAGTGTCGCGAAGGGAGGTAGGCAGAACCTGAGGGACGTGGTCTGGAAGAGGCGTTCACAACGTTCTCGCCCGGGCCAGGATAAAAGTTGAGACTTTCCTTCCTTCAGGGGGCTTTTACATCTCCCTCTCTAATTCCCCTGCAACCTCCGTTCACTCCACCTAACTGAGGTTAGGTGAGCACCTCCTGCGCTCACATTTTTCCATCACACCGGATCTTTGATGTTTTGGTTAGGTGCTATGCTTTTTAGAACCTGCCTTACTGATGATCTGGACCTAGGCCTTTTCTAATCGCCTCTGGGTCTGATCTTATGCGCGGGATCCTTGGATGGGTGAGTACGATCCGATTTTATCAGATTCGCTGGTATGTGTGTTTTTTATCCATTCGAACTAACCTAAAATAAACCAGTACTAAAACAGGCTGGTATCAGGTGTAGGGCTGAGCAACTTTATTACAATGCTTTGGCTCTGAGGAGCAGCATTTTCTAGTCTGGCCCTTTTGTTCTTCAAACGAGGCCATGATAGAGGTTTAGGTTAGAACTGCTTACCCTTATTAGGGTTTTAAGTAGCAGTTTCCCTGACCCCTTGTTGCCTTCTGTTCAGCTACCTATTACCTTGATACTATTTCCAGCAGCTTGTTCCGGGTTGTTAGGTATCCCTAAAACTGTTTGTAGGTCGAGCTAGCTTTGCTCCCCTCGCCTAGAATGTGGAGGGTTATTTATGAGCATGCCGCTCCCTCCTGAGTGTTTGAAACCCTTTGCTGTAAGTAGAGTTTCCGCTCCCAGAGCTTTGTTACTTAACAACCTGATCCTGGTTGCTGCTGTACCCCTCCGAGCTCTACCCTGTTGGTCGAGCTGGCACTGCTCCCCTCACTAAAGGGTTGCCTATGAGCATGCCGCTCCCTGCTGGGCGTCAGAGTTTCCTCTCATATGAGAGTCGAGTCTCCGCCCTCAGAGCTCCGTTATTCAGAAACCTCAGCCTGTCAGGCCTTTCTAACTAGGCCTCCTTGTCAGGTTGCTCTTATAGTTGGTCGAGCTAGCATTGCTCTCCTCACTTTAGAGGGTTATTTATGAGCATGTTGCTCCCTTTCTGAGCTCTCTTTGTTGGGTGAGCTGGCATCGCTCAACTTATTTAGAGGGTCTCTTATGAGCGGGTCGCTCCCTTCTGAGTGTCTGAGTTCCCTCTCATGTTGAGAGTTGAGTTCTCCGCTCTCCAGAGATTTTTCTTGGTAGAGTTAGCATTGTTCCCCTCATTTAGAGGGTCATCTATGAACATGCTGCTCCCTCCAGAGAGCATCTGCCAATACGGTTTCTAAAACCCATATTTGGTAAGTGCGCACACTAGTCTCTGTGCACTTTTCTAAGAACCACGCTGTGGTAAGATCGCACACCAAGTGTTTTGCGGTCTTTTCTAAAATCCTGTATGGTATGGGTTACGCGCTGCGGCTTCGTGCCCATTTTTTGAGTTGGTTAGGCCCGTTTTCTCCTTGGGCCCCACTCTACTTATATATGTGCTGAGTATCCTCTCTGTTTTGGTAGAGCTAGCATTGCTCCCCTCATTTAGAAGGTCGCCTATGAGCATGCTGCTCCCTCAGGAGCTCTCTTTGCTGGTCGAGATAGCATTGCTCCCCTCTCTTAGAGGGTCACTGTGACTATGAGCATGCTGCTCCCTCCAGAGAGCATCTGATAGAGAGTAACGTTATTAAAGCTAGAGCATTTGGAGAATAGAATTTCAAATCCATGATTATGGTAAGTGTGCACGCTAGTCTCTGTGCACTTTTCTAAAAAAGATCTAAGATCGCACACCAAGTGTTTTGCGGTCTTTTCTAAAATCCTGTATGGTATGGGTTGCGCGCTGAGACTTCGTCCCATTCTTTGAGTTGGTAGGCCTCGGTTTTTACCTTATGCCCCACTCTACTTATGTATGTGCTGAGTATCCTCTCATGCTGAGAGTTGAGTTCTCTGCTATCTAGAGCTCTGCCTTGGTTGAACTAGCATGGATTCCCCTCATTATAGAGGGTCACCTATGAGCATGTTGCTCTTCTTGTGGGTCGAGCTGGCATTTCTCTCCTCTCTATAGAGGATTACTTATGAGCATGCCGCTCCCTTACGAGCGTCTGAGTCCCCTCTTACATTGAGGGTTGAGTTCTTCGCTCTTCAGAGCTATGCCTTGGTAGAGCTAGCATCGCTCCCCTCTTTTTGGGGGTCACTTATGAGCATGCTGCTCCCTCTAGAGCATTTGGAGAAGAATTTTCAAATCCATGATTATGGTAAGTGCGCACGCTAGTCTTTGTGCACTTTCTGAAATCCACGCTGTGGTAAGATCGCACACCGAGTGTCTTGTGGTCTTTTCTAAAAATCCTGTATGGTATGGGTTACGCGCTGAGGCTTCGTCCCAGTCTTTGAGTTGGTTAGGTCCCGGTCTCCTTGGGCCCCACTCTACTCATGTATGTGCTAGTATCCTCTCATGAACTGAGAGTTAAGTTCTCCGCTCTCTGGAGCTCTGTCTTGGTAGAGCTGGCATTGGTCCCCTCATTAGAGGGTTGCCTATGATCATGCTGCTCCCTGCTGAGCGTCTGAGTTTTCCCCTCTTATGAGAGTCGAGTCTCCGCTCTCAGAGCTCCGTTATTCAGAAATTTCAGCACGTCAGGCCTTTCTTTAGGCCTCCTTGTCATCTGACAATACGGTTTCTAAAATCCATATTTGGTAAGTGCGCACGCTAGTCTTTGTACACTTTTCTAAAAACCACGCTGTGGTAAGATCGCACACCGAGTGTCTTGTGGTCTTTTCTAAAAATCCTGTATGGTATGGGTTACGCGCTGAGGCTTCGTCCCATTCTTTGAGTTGGTTAGGCCCCGGTCTCCTTGGGCCCCACTCTACTCATGTATGTGCTAGTATCCTCTCATGAATTGAGAGTTAAGTTCTCCGCTCTCTGGAGCTCTGTCTTGGTAGAGCTGGCATTGCTCCCCTCGCTATAGAGGGTTACTTTGAGCATGCTGCTCCCTCACGAGCTCTCCTTGTTGGTCGAGCCGGCACTGCTCCCCTCGATATAGAGGGTTATCTATGAGCTTGCTGCTCCCTCCAAAGCATATGAAAAGAACGATGTTTATAAATCCATGTTATGGTAAGTGCGCACTCTAGTCTTTGTGCACTTTCTGAAAGCCACGCTGTGGTAAGATCGCACACCGAGTGTCTTGTGATCTTTTCTAAAAATCCTGTATGGTATGGGTTACGCGCTGAGGCTTCGTCCCATTCTTTGTGTCGGTTAGGCCCCAGTCTCCTTGGGCCCCACTCTACCTATGTATCCCCAGTGATACTATTTGCACGGGGGCTACTACTAAGGATCTGTTGATACAGTTCCTTCAGCGAGCTCTTGTAGGAGCAAGCAGTAGCCCCTGGGTGACAGGCCAGGCTTAGTTACTATCCTAAGCGCTTGGTCGTATCCCCTTAAAGGAATCCTTCTTTCTGATTCCAAGCCTTGAGTTTTACCCTAGGTCCAGGAGGTCCGGCCTCTATCAGGTAAGTCCGGGGTATGAAACTCAGGCCTTTGGCCGAAGGGGATAATGTCACTGACAGCCGTCAATTCATCCCAGGGACAACTCCTTTATCGTTGATAAGAGTTGATGCTTAGTGCTCGCCTTTGGAATAGCATGCACTTCCCTCAGCATGGCGGCATGGGTATATCGTTCCCCATAGCGACCTCTAGAGGACGCAGTTCGAAGTTCCCTTGATAGGGAACGTCTCAGGTTACGTATGTAACCATGGTTCCCTGAGAGGGAACGAGACACTGCGTCCTCTAGACTTTAGGCCATGCTTCGGATGCAGCTTCAGACGAAGAAGTGGATGATGCTTTCTCCCGGCGCCCTTTTATACTGTGGCGCACCGGGAGTGACGTCATAGGCTGTCGCCGGCCAATATTTGGTGTTTTTGTATATATGCTTCAGACACGGGTCACGTAGATGGAGTTCCCCATAGCGACCTCTAGAGGACGCAGTGTCTCGTTCCCTCTCAGGGAACCATGGTTACATACGTAACCTGAGACGTTTTCCTGGTCCAGCTGCCGGCATGGGTCTGTGCTTCTGCGGGGTTCTGGGTTCTGTTGCACAAGCAAGAGGAACTCACCAGAAATACAAGAATTCTCAGAGCAAAGATGAAGTCCAGCAAATGTGCTACAAGTGCCACGCACGCACCCCAAACACAAACACGAACGCCATACATGACATGACTTTTACACTGCACACATATTTACATTCTTATAACCGTTTTTTTTTTTTACAATTTAATGTAAACAAACAGCATCATAGTGTTTTTACAGTGCATACGTACTATGGAGGTTCCCAGCACGCATTGCAGCATGAATAGATCATTGCATAGAGAATAGAGTTTTTGTTGGTTTTATTTGTGCTGTTGATCTTGTTTTTGGTTCACTGTAGATATAAATAGGTGCTGCATTAAAAGACTGTATTAAAATGGTTCTGTATTGAAAATAAACTTGTTTCTGGTAATTGATTTGGATTTTGTTGTAGTTCACTGTAAAGTCTGTGTTATATTGCCGTGGCGTTCCGTTCATATAAGCTGCTAATGCGCCACAAACCCAGGCCATCTGGGAGAATGAGTTCACGGGCTAATTATATAAATATGATCATAAGTTGATCCCTTGTCATTTGAGATGTGATTAGTGTGATTGGTTATATTTCACTGTGCTGTAAAAACGCGTATCTGGCTCAGCTCCAGCAGTGAACGCAGATCTGATTTTAGAAGCTGATGATAGGCGCCCTGAACCATTTAATCACGCCGGTGTGATTGTATCAAATATAGAAAATAGTATTCGGCTATTTTTTTTTTTTGGCTCAAAACTCTGAGGGGGCAAGTGGAAAATGTAGAAAAATAGATGAGACTTTGATGTCAAACGCCTGAAAACACCATAAAAGGGAAATATCTGAATATCTATGATATATGATACTCCCAAAAATGTAGTTTCTGTAAGCTTTTATTTGAAAAAAGTCCAGGCGTCCTTTCAAAAAAGCGATCTGGAGACTCCAAATGGACACCTGGTAACCAAATGTCCAAATGAGTCAAAACTACATAATACATATATGTATATCAATTCAGAACTGCTCTGCCCACCAAAACACACAATAAACAACTCTTTCTGAACAGCATTTGTAGTGCTGACTCATTTGGTCATTTGGTTACAGTCTACAAATGGCATTTTTGAAACAAAAACGCATAAACTTTTCCTGAAATGTAAATGTAAATTTATGTAAAAACTTACAGAAACTACATCTGTAATGGAACTAGTCCGACACGGAAGGTGAGTAAAAGATATAGAGTTTATTCAAATTCGTGCAAGGTGTCAGGTGAAGGATCGTCTTGAAGACAGGTGAGGAACAGTTCATTCGTGACAATAGTGCTCCGTGCACAAAGGACTGATCCTATGCTTCTCCTTCTCACAGGTCTCCAAGGTTCCTGTGTCCAAGAGGCGAAGGAGAGCGTCCCGTGAATCTTCACAGTATTACTTCAGGAGCTGGGAGGATGACAAAGAGCAAAACAACAGGTAAGTAACTTCAGGTAGGATACTCAGATAGTAGAGCTAGTTGAGAGCGTCGGTCCTTGAGGTGTCTCTACTTCAAGATCGGACGAAGAGTGAACTGAAAGGCGTGCTTTTAAGTGCCATGGTGATTGGGTGATGATGACGTGCAGGTGCGGGTGATTAGAACTCCGGTGAGGTGGAACGTGGTAATTGGCTGGGGACTGAGCCTGGCCGTTCTCTGACAACATCTTTATGGTATTTCATTTCAAGAAAAGCTTTGGAAAAGTCTTTTGGATCTTTTATTTCAAGAAAAGTCTAGGAATCCTTTCAAAAAGGCTATTTAGAGACTCGATAAGACACTGCATACCACATATATGCATATCAATTCAGAACTGCTCTAGCAATGAAACCACATAAAAACACAAAACTATTTCAGAATTTGAACATTATAACTAAACACCCTGCTAACACAAGACGTAACAGTTACGTAACGTATTGGTAATTTTTGGTAATTTCCTGATTTACCAATAGGCAACGTAACCAGGTATGCACGTAATTCCATTACCATCCCATTACCAACTCACAACGTCATCAGTACGTCCTCCTAACGTAACAAGATAACGAAGAACATCCCAGATAGGTACTCTATTCGTAATATATTGGTAACTTCATGATTTACTGACAACGTAACTGCAACGTCGTATGCACGTATCCTGTGTACATTCTTTATATGCTCTCTGATTACCATAATGCTATTTAATTAAACTTCAGACACAAGGTTGACCGTTCCTTAAAGATCAAATGTGTTTCTTTTCACCAAGTCAAATATGGACGACTGCTTTTAATATAGGAAGTGAAGAAATAGATGTAGAAATAGTTTCACGTTATGTGTCACCGCACAACCTGCACATCCCATACATTATTTGTTATTAATATTCGCAAACTATATGTAAATATACTGTATATTTGGCACGGCAGTGGGTTATCTCGTTGAAAACGCTTGTGCTGTGTTGTACACCTGTTAACAATCATTTATATAATATTAATATGCCTATAATGCATCCTTAAAACATATTAAACATCTCAGTAGTTCAAACACCATAATAAACTACCTTTATATAGCCCTATTAATACATTCACATTAATTACACCCATAGGAATGGAGAACTGTTAAATATATTGAAATACATTTTGAAAATATATTTTAAAAATACATAAAACAAAGTTTAAAAATTGTTCATGATGCATGTATTAATGTGTACGAAAAAATTAGTAATAGTAATACCTCAAACATACACTGCCTAAAGTTTAAGGGTCAGATTTGTCATGTATTTGAAAGAAGTCTTTTATGCTCACCACTGCTGCATTTATTTGATTAAAATACAGTAAAACAGTAATATTGTTTATAACTATTTTCTATTTCAGTATGTTTTAAAAAGTGATCAAAGCTGTATTTTCAGCATCATTATGCCTGTCTTCAGTGTCACATGATCCTTCAGAAATCACGCTTTGCGAAAACAAGAATAAATTACATTTTACAATATATTCACATAGAAAAATTATTTTAAATAATAATAATATTTCACAACATTACTGTTTTTATTTATGATCAAATAAATGCAGTTTTCTTGGTGAACATAAAGAGACTTATTTCAAAAACATAAATAACTGACCACAATCTTTAATAACACAAGGGATTCGAATATTCATTCATTTATTCTAATAAAATGCCAGAAGCTCTTAAAAATATTAACGTAAATAGTCATCTTTTCCTCTGGTGATTTGTATTGTATACCCAGAATGCAATGCACAATGACGTAGATTCCCATTCTCTATACCCAAGCTAGACGCTCTCAAACCGTGTCTACACTGGACGTGACAAAGGGACCATTGAAAATCATCTGAACTTTGTGTCAGTACGTCATAAATAGAACGAGGCATCAGTTTACGGTCAGAGATGTGTTGTGTTGCACCGCGCTGCATCCAGTGTAGACATCATCATATAATTATAGCTTCTATTGTATTTTGTTGAGCCGTCCGGTGTAGACATGGTGTTAGATCTCCTATTAAGTATCGTTACATATGATTTATGATGCCATCCATAATTGATAGAATGTTTCTATTTCAGAGACTGAAAATCATCAATAAACCAAACGGTAATTATAATTTATTTGAAGAATAATAAGAAGAATAACAAGAATAAATAAAAATGCATCTGTGACTTAATATTTCTTATTTTTCAGTGGGTTGAAAGTTGTCATTAAACACATTGCTTTCTTCTCATCTTTGCACATTTTCAGATGTTGTGCATATTTATGAATCATAATTTTTAACTTTATTTTGTCTTTCTCTTTTTTTTTTTTTTTGGTTTAGCTCCAACCCCAATTAAGACCTGACCTGAGCAGTTGATCAAGCATCACCAGAAACTCTGCAGTATGTTGGTCCTCCATGCCCAGGACTGGACACCAGTGCTGTAAGTCATCAATCTAGAAGTCATCCTGCCTCTCTGAATTGTCATGCTAGGAGATCTCAACATTGTCTCTCAAGGTCCACTTACATGCAGAGTTTTGCTCCAACCTAGTGCAGTGCACCTGAACAAACTAATCAAGTTCTTCAGTTTTACTAACTATAAAGTCACAAACAGGTGAGCGTGATCAGGTGTGGACCTAAACTCTGGGTGTGAATCACTCAGGTCCCTTGCTCAGTAGTCAGTGGTTAAGGACTGTCTCAATCACAAAATTTAGTTTGCTCCCTAAAAAAGCTGTGAAAACCAGAAAGCATCGATGCTCACTATGTTCCCTTATAGGAAGTTCTGAAGCTCAAAACTTAAGAGATAATTCGCTACAAAATGACACGTGATAGATTTTAAAACACAAACCAATATTATATTTCAGCATAAACATACATCACTAGACAGGTAATGTCTAATCTAGCAAATATTTATTTATGACTGAAATCTTGCACATGTAACAAATTATTTATCATAATGTGCTGAAAATAGCATAAAAAATATATCAGTTATACTGTTGTGCATAAATGTCAGTAGTGATGTTGTACAATGAGGACGGAAATAGTCACCAGTGTGTAGTGAGCCACTGTCCTTATCAGTGCCTGAATTTGTGTGCACAATATATTAATTTACAACCTAGTGAACTATGAAGCTGCTTGAGACGCACCCTCTGTATGACAGTGGACCTTGAGGGCCAGAGTTGAGAACCCCTGACATACTGATTAGTTAATAATCACTCATTAAGAATGAGTACACTTTAATTTGTACAGAGATATGCAATATTTGACTCTTATTCAGCGACGCTATTATCTTTATTCCCTTTTGTTTGTGTGTCAATCACAGCTACATAAAACCCAAAGGCCATTCAGCCACAGGTCACTGCATCTTTTGCTATGCAAGTTCTTTTTTTTTATTATTGAATGTCAAACACATTCTCAGTATTTATATTTGGTTTGGTTTTTATAACCATTTTAGAGTCACCGTTTTGGTGCGGTTCTTGTACTATCCTTGTAACATTTCAGCAGCTGACTTTTTTTTTAGTACTTGATAGTAATTTTAATTGCACCTTTTGCAATGCATTTATAGCAGGGCTCCAGACTAACTTTTGAGAGCATTGGCGTCAGAAGCAGATCTGGTAGCGCTTGGGGTGGTGTGTGGGCGGTATTAAAAATAAAGATAAATAAATCATAAAATTATTATAGTTTTGCATTAATAAGTGTAGTTACTAGTAATATTACACATTTTCTTCTTGGTAAAGCACATGTGACAGTAAAGCACTGAGCTTGAGTTAGGAAGCACAACATTTTTTTTTAAATACTTTTATTAACAACAGTAACATGTGCAAAATCTAAGTTTTATATAGAAAATTAACATTCTACGCTTATTAAATGTACCATTATTCTTCTGTAGTATTATATGGAACTGACCAACAACTTCAGTGATTATGAAAGGAGCTCTCTTGCTTTGTGTGATTCAGTCAGAGAAGTTTGTTTTTCAAGGCATTTTGTGACTTTTCTTACTTCATACACACAAAAAAGAGCAAACGTTTACAAAATTTGTTTTCTTGATGATTTAAAATTTTATAATAGTGATTTTATAATTTCAAAATGTAAAGTAAAAAGTAGAAATTAATGACTAATACGCCTATAAGTGTTCCTCTGCTGCCATCTACTGGTTTTAATGCTAATTTGATGCCCCTTTTATTAATTTTACAAATGTGTTTGTTTACCACAAAGTATATTTTGGTCATCCCTTTAAAAATAACATTTTAACCATATGCTTTTTAGAGTTTTAAAGTGCTGTAAATAGCTGTGTGAAATACTTAAATGTGCTTGAATTTCTCTCTCAAAAGTTTGTACAAACCCTGATATGCATAATGTAATGAAACACCATGGTTATAGTTAGCGTTACTTCTGGTTATATGTCAGCACTGTTTATAAAAGATTTCTGTGCAGAATTTGAATGCTTCTCACTAGAGCTCACAGCAACCTTATTCATTCTGCAGCAAATTCAAGTGCTTCTCACTGGATCTCTGAGCACTGTACAGTAACACGAAATCAACACTGCTTCCTGAGTAAACCTGTTCTGAGCTCGGAGAAGTTTGTTTGCTCTGCGCTGATCCGAGCTGATAAACAGCTCAAACGAGTAGCGCGGTTTCACTAGCTTTTGTTTCGCTTGCTGTTTGATGTTTCTCATATGCAACAGAAATAGCAGCGCTTATGAGCTGGGGCAATGTGGTGGTCGTGCTAGTGCTCACAAAACTTACTTGCACCGGCAGAAAAATCGGTCACAAAACAGTCTGGAGCCAAAAAATTGTTCTTATCCTGTAAGCTCCGGGGCAGGTAATGTTCTGGTTTAGAGATGCAAACCGAAATTTGACCAATCAGCTTCAAGCAAAGTGACACATCTCTGACGCAATAAAGCCACTCCTCCAGTTTCTCTTACTCCAAATTAAAGGACGCTACATAACAAAACATTTTTAAAGATAAAATCATCTGATTTATAGAGATGATAATTTTTTATTATTTATATATTATACCCTTAATCCATTACACAAGCCAGCTTAATTTAATAGCAATTATTAAGCTAGTATTTTAAATTAATATAAACATATAGATAATATGCAATATAAATATGTTTTAGAATCAATAGCTGTAAACATGACTACATATGAGTTTCGATTTTTAAGTGTTGTTATATCTATAAATATTATAAACTTTACTAATTTTACGTGCACTTATATGGTAAGATAAGTTTTCCTCTTTCATGGATCGATTGTTTCATCTTGCTGTGTAAATGTGTTTAAATTCTTCATATTGTTCAATCTTTGGTAGTGACTCTCTCATGAGAAGTGAATCCCAGTTTCAAGGCATGTGATTGGCTGCTCATTACTGATGTCACACATTCATGTGCACGCGCTCCATTAACTCAGGATCAAGCCTGAGTTTACAGAGAAAGTTGATGATCAGCTCCATGGCACCAACAAAGCCGGATTGAACTGGTTTGGTTTTGTCAACTCAAAACTAATCCTGTAATCCTGAGTTTGTTCAGCCACCATCATGGTACAGGCCCCAGTTGTTTAACCTCAATTTATGAAGTAATGTGAATGTTTTGTGTGCACAAAAAACATTGCATTTTTATTTACAAAATAACATGTTCACGAGAGCACCATGATGCATCAGTGTTGTGCTGGCGTGAGAACTGGTCATCTCATGCTGCTTTTGTGAAAATGCGTTGGCTATACATAATTTGTGAATAAAAACATCATATTTTTGTTGTTGCTGTTTCTTGCGTACACAAGGCATCTGTTAAAAATATCTTCATTTGTGTTCTGCACAAAAGGGTCTTATGGGTTTGCAGTGACATGAGGGTAAGTAATTAATGACAGAATTTACATTTTTGTGTGAAATATGTTCACATGTGGTTATAATTGGTCATTGTTCTGTTTTACAAACATTTTCAATATTTTAAAGATTTATTATTTCGAAAAATGATGTTTATACAGTCTACTTTAAGTACTTTTGTTAATATTTATACATCTGTGATTATGGTATCTTTCCTTAATTATCTGAATTGTCTTCTAGCAAATATTATGCTATAGCATATCTGTTTATAATGATGCTGAGCACGGAACCTCCTGAATGCTTTCATTCATATTTAGCTGTATATCCTATGTTTTTATTAATAATTTGGGTGTATTTTACTGTTCATATTTGTGTGTTTTTCCAAAATAAATGAATTAAATTCGTTTTACATTAGTTTGGGCATATGAGGACATAAATTAGGTTAAACTACTGCATGTCCGCCCACAGAAAATAAATAATTATAAAAAATTGCCAACTGATTACCAGCACACAACTATTGATCCGTAACGTTGCCACGACGTCGCAGTTACGAACTAGCAATGTCACAAAGTTACGTCGTGGCGACGCATACGCAGCTTTCACTTTTCCGGTTGCCACAACGAAACGTATTTGTGTTAGCTGGGCAGTCTTTATTTTGAACAATTTGAACAATGAAAACAGTGAACCAAAACAGATTTGATCATTTTTTTTAACTAATGAAAACACAAAACATGCAAAAGACATTGTTTTTACATGACAGAGGTTTAGTAAACATATCGCTGACTCCCTGTCAGTTCCGGGTTATAACAGCGCCTGTGATTGAAGGAGAGAGACGAGGGAGGGCTCTTTTTACTCGGAAGAGACGATTCTGCTGGAAATAGATGGCGTTTCAAAGCTGGAATACGAATTAGAATCGATATTTGTTGGAAAATGGACGCTATCGATAACTATAACTCGAATCGCTCATGTAAACAAAGGATCTGTCGTGTTTCCCCCTATTCTGTCGTTGTTTTGGATTAAAAAGTGGGATGCATTTTGAAGACTGGACCCTTCTCTTGAAATGTATGCTGGTGTTTCTTAGAATAGTCCGAGCTGACCAGAGCTATAGGCGATGAAACGTAAGTACTGCCGTTCACTTTGTACATGTTTAAATAAGTCCTTCAGCATTTATTTTAACCCTTTCCTCTCCTTATGTGCGCGGATTTATCGGTTTCACTTTCACTTTCAAAATCCATGTGTTCAGCAAGGAGGAGAGAGGATGGCATGTGGGGGGCACAGTAACTCGTTTGGAGGTTACATCTGCATGTTCTTGCAGAACTGGCAAAAAAGAGAGAGAGAAGAGTAATGCATCCATTAAACAAATGAATTTGTGGCTTCACATCTCTCTGTAAAACTACTGCTTGTCATACTGTTTTATAAACACACCCAGGTGATTGATGGATATATTTATGTTAGAGGTATCCATGACAGGCTTGTGTTTATTATAGTTCTGAGGCCATAGTTTCATCACATCACAGTTAGTTTCCTGTCTGTTTTATATAATAAGAAATACAACGTATTCGGATACATGCAGCTCGCAGACGCCTCACACACATTTCTAAACAATCAGTAAGATCTTTATTATTACTTTAATATTGTTTCTACTCAAATATATTAGGCTACTTCTTACGTACGTAGTCCAAATCAAGACCGATATTTGATAGCAGAGGAATTATGAATTTGTTTCTGCTGCTGTTGTTTGAATAAAGATCCAACGAGCTGCATATCATTATCATCACAGTGACTTTATAGAGATTATATCATGAAATAACATGCTTTTATATAATGCATATAAATTATTTTATTCAATTGTATATCATACGAAATATTTTTATATATTATATAATTTCCATAATAAATTGATAAATAATGACAATATCTCAATAATTAGAAAATTCTTTATTATGATTTTACAGCAAGTAGAAACCAAAATATTGCTGCGAGTTAGTGACATAACTTTGTCAACATGGGAGTCGAAGGACTGAGGACCTTCATTGAGAGCAGCAACAGAAATGATTTAAGAAGCTGGGCTTTTAGAGACAGTCGACTAATAATCGATGGCTGTAGCTTATACTACACCCTGTACTTTGACTGCAATTTGGATCAGATGCATGGAGGAGACTATGATGATTTTGAGGAGTTGATCATACGGTTCTTTGAGAACCTCAGAGACTGTGACATTCACCCTTATGTTGTACTTGATGGCGGCGCTGACCACACTGACAAAAAATGGGACACTCTTAGGAAACGAAAACAGGAGAAAATAAATGCAGCCTTTACCCTGTCAGCAGGGAAAAGAGCCAAGGTCCTTCCTCTTCTCGTCAAAAATGTGTTCAGACAGCTCCTTCATAACTCAAGGTACCACTGATTCAGTGTCTTGAAGAGGCTGATTGGGAAATCGCTGCTTTGGCGAAAGAATGGGATTGTCCAGTTTTGTCCAACGACAGTGACTTCTATGTATTCAACCTCAGGGCGGGATTCCTGCCAATCACACATTTCCAGTGGAAAAACGTGAACGTGAACAGACACACAAACAAAAAGTTCATCCAAGCCAAACACTTTACAGTGGGAAAATTCTGTGAATCCTTCAGAATGAACCCTGAGCTTCTCCCAGTCTTTGCTACCATCTTAGGTACTGATTATGTGGACCTGCAAAATATCAAAAGCCTGGGTTGGGAGAAATACTCAACGCCTGACACGGAGCATGCCCGGGTTGATGGTTTAATTAACTGGTTATCCCAGTTCCCAGGGACAGATGCAGCTGTAAGTGCTTTGCTGAAACTAACACGCAACAAAGAAAAACCCCTCGTCCAAGAAGCACTTTCCAAGGGAATCCAAGAGTACAAGCTCATCTCTGGCTATCTTGCCCAGTTCTTCCACTCAGAGACGATTCCACAGACAGCTTCTACAGGTCCATTGCAAGTTCTGCCGACATGGACCTTGAGTCTCCTACTTGAGGGAAAGATGAGCTCCTCCATTATTGATGCACTGGTACATCAAAGGGTTTCCTTGACAATCCAGGTTGAAGAGTTTAAACTGCCCTGTTGCAGTGAAACCTCTCGTCCCATACGCCAAGTGATTTACGGGTTACTGTTGCTGGGAGAACAACAGACTGCAGATAAACTAGAGTCAGCCATTAAAACATTCACTGGCACAAGCAAGCATTATGTAGAGGAATATGGCAGACAACAATCAAAGCTAAGCAGTCAGAAAGTTGAAGCCATAAAGACCAGGGTGATGGAAGGACTTCATCTGGAAACATTATGGAAGGTAAAGAAGATGTCTTAGCTCTCTTTTGAAGTGAAATTGAATTGTTTGTTCTACAGTATTTGTCATTCTAATGTTTCTAGGAACCACACGTGTGACTTCAGGTGCTCCTGGACACTTTGGGTGTGTCGTCGGAGACGGTAAGAGAGATCCAACCTGCTCTACAGCTGCAACTTTTTGTGACAAGTTACTGGCTAGTAAATGCACAGCCTCCACCGTCCAAAGTGCATCTTTGGGGACTGCTGCTGGGAATGGTCTATGGACAGTTCAAGTTCAAGTTCAAGTTCAAGTTGAGCTTTATTGTCATTCCGCTACATGTGGGGACATGCAGTGGAACGAAATGTCGTGTCTCGCAGGACCACGGTGCTACATAAATACAGACATACAACAATGAAGTAAGAAAAAACACTATAAACCTATACACTACTAACAGATTTAACTATAAGTATACTATATATAAGTATTTACCCTATACAAACTAAAAGAATAAAGGATAAAAAATACAACTATACGAATGCTATACAACTATACGAATGCTATACAACTATACGAATGCTGCAGTACACCTCAAACACAAACAGGTATTGAAATTATCAATCATTATCTTGTTAGAAGAAGACTTCCTTAGAGCATGCAATAAATAATAAAGCAAACTCAGGCACATGCAGTGTATGCCATTGCCACCATTGTCACGTAATTGTGAGCAAATGATGACCTAAATGGCATGGGGAAAATAGCAGAAATACTGCGGAGGTTCTTGAAATGTGTGTTAAGCCAGTATGTACTGTAACATAAAAAAGTGTGAATACATGTTATTTTTTGGTTTGGGGATTTAGACATGCTGTTGAAACTTAAGAAGCTACAAAGTGGTCGAAGAGGGATCTCTCTGGAGCATAAAACGGCTCATCTATACAGCCAATGGCAGTCCTGCCTGAAGTGGGGTCTCTGTCTCAATCGTTTACTGTGTTTTCCTGTATCTGAACCAGAGGTCGCACGGTACAACATCCATTTATTACTCATAAACCATCTTGAAAGCTTGCACTGATTATTTGATAATAATTATCATTTTGATTTGCATTGTTAACAATCCTGCTTCCTGGTTGTGACTTCCTAAATGTAATTTAAAATGCTTGAAAAAATAAATAATAATGTAACACACACACACATTGATATTCAAATGACATAAATTCACAAATAAAAGTTATTTTTAACTTTCTATTAATCAAAGAATCACCAAAACATTTATCACAGCACAGCTTTTTCCAACATTGATAATAATATTAGAAAGATTTCTAAATTGAGATGTTAAAAGTGTCCACTGGTGTTGTTGCTCATGAATACTAAAGGTGTTATTGTGGTGTTGTGTTTAGTTTGTACCGGGGAAGACTGGTGCACGATGTTGTGGAAGAGCTCAGGAGAGGCATCACGCTGCACTCTTTGCTGGTGAGGGGCTCAAACACCGAGCGGCTCTTCAAACAGCTGAAGGATGCAGTTGTCAGCTCGGTGGGTGAAGACTTCATCAAGAAAATGAGAAGCGGGCTCATGCACAGAGCTGCTGGGAAAACACAGAGAGACTTCAACGGCCAGAATCAGCCTGTAGATGAACTGAGCAGTTGCTTTGAACATCTGGTGTGTGAGGATATTGATAACTGTGAAGATGATGACGGCAATGATGAAGATCTCAAAGGGAAAAGCAGGAAGAGTAAAGCCAAGGATCACAAGACTGAAAATCCTGATGTTTCCTACACCATCCGTACCAGACATAAGGCTAAAGCTCGCAATGCTGATCATTCCTCTAAAGAATACGACGGAGATGCTTCGAGTAGCCTTTAAGTAATTTTACCTAACTGGAGAAATCAGGTTACATCTACTGACAGTTATGCTTCAGTAAAACTAGTTTTTTCAGGCTGGTTGAATTCAGTTATAATCTTAAATCATTTATTTCAATTCAACAAAACTAGTTATTGTAGATGTTACCACATGATGTACTTAATTGTTTTCAGTGTATATACTGTTGTTTAAATATGTGTTGATATTTTATTTATAAATTATGGATAAAATATTAATAATGTATTATACTATAGAATATTTTTTTTGTTTTTGTTTGGTGGAGCATTGTTTCTTGTTCATCTTTATAAAAAGCTGTGAATAAGGATGATGCAACTGACATATGATTCATGTTCAATAAAGTAATGGCACTGTTTAACAGAAACCTGCCGACTCGTGTAGTTAATCGGTGACGAGCGCTACATGGTGTCAGAAGTAGAAAACGGAGTAAAAGACGGAACTTGAATTCAAACGTACTTCCCGACCGTTAAAAAAGTACGCTCTATATAGCATGAATGTGGGTAGTATGAATGAAACTAGTATGTACTACATCCGCCATGTTGATATTATCACGTGACATTCGTCGTCAAGGCAGCGCAAAAATGTAAAGTGCCCACTCTCCTGAACAAACATCGGCGATGTGTTTTTGTTTGCTATTCTTACCGCTTTCGTCTGCGTTTTTGCGTCGGTCAGCTGCTCGTAGATTACCTCTTCGTCGACAGCATTTACCAAATATATAGCAAGTAAAACTGACCTCAGAATAAGAGTAGCCACAGCTGTGAACCTGCTGATTTTGAGTCATTTATTGTATTAAATGAATGCAAATAAAAATAAATGATAAATAATTATATACACACACCAATTCACTATATATATATATAAACAATACATAAACAAAACACAATAGAAGTATCATCACCTATTTATCTAGTAAATTTGACCTCAGAATAAAAACCCCACAGTAAGAAGTAGTGAAGTGAACTGATTACATTTGATAATTTTCTAATGTTTTCAACTGTTAATCAGTTTCAATCATATAAACCAGACAGGGTTCATTTCACAGTACTCCACACTGATTAGTCCTTCATCACTTGAATTAAGATTAATAATAAGTCATTTAATTTAAAAGCACAGCTACCAGAAAATACTTTGAGATCATTCTGAGGTTAAATACAATATAATAACATTTTCATAAGTAACTAATTTAATTACACATTTTTTCTCAGTAATTGTAACTGATTACAATTACATTTATTTTGTAATTAAATTACGTCATTTAGTTACATGTAACTAGTTACTCCACAACACTGTACATATACATAAATACATACATAATATATACATTATAGACAATATGCACACACAGCAGCATCATAATGCTGGGTGCTGTCACTGGAGACAGTGGGAGCAGCTGGCAGGGTCTCCAACTTTCCATGTGGTGGCTGCAACAATATATGGCTGTCACATCCGAAGTGAACCACCAGCAAATGAACTGAGCCCTGCCTTTGTGCCAGATGTTGCTGCGTGCTGTGCTCCACAACCTCTGTCGTCAGAACAGGGACATTGTTGATCCAGAAGTTGTGAGGATCATGACGATGACCAACCTGAATCCCGAAACACAAAGCCAGTGCAGGAGAGAATGTGTGGGACAATCTGGCCACAGGTGTGTCTGCACCAGACAACTGTGTGCCTGCTGTTCAAGTGCATGATTACCTGTAAGACCATTTAACAGGTTAGGACTGCAAATCAGTTCATGATTGGTGATATGATGAAAATATATATAATACACATGTAAATATTTAAATGTACACATGTGTTTGTATTTAAACATACATATAAATATTCACAATACACACATTATATAAACACAAACTTTTATTTTTGGATGCAATTAATTAGACGGCACTACTTAAGACATTTTAAGAAATTTTTTAGACCTGCAGAAACCAGGAATTCATATCACAGGTCTTTGAAATTCTAGCAATATCACAAATGTCACTTGGGGGTTATATTATTTGGGCTTAATTTTACAAATTTATTACTTTATTCCTGGGGTCAATTTTGAATTTCCACTTTTTTCCTCCACTCATTTTTGTTCCTCGTCTTATACAGGGGAAGAAAATATTTTGATATTGTTTTGAAGTTATATTTATAAGATATTGCTTTAAAATAGTTTCTCAATGTCACATCAACATTAGTGATAATTATTGATCAATCTATCAATGCTACAATGGCAAGCTAAGGCACTTATTAACAGTATTTTTCTGTTTCCAACAAATTTCTCTCAAAATATCAGCACTGGTAAAAGAGAAATAAAATCGCTTTAATTCCCCTAAATTTTGTAACTTAATCTCATTAAATTACTAAACGAACCGTCTGTTCAAGGAAAGCAGTGTTAACAAGCTGATGTACTGCATTGATTAAACATCTTTTAACAGCAATTGACAAAATCGTCTCATCTGTTTACATTGTTTGAACCTTCAACAAGTAAGCCGTTTACTTGGATGATTTTAAACAAGTACAATTTAACCACAATGAACAACGTTTTTCCTTGAGGTACTTACACTTGAAAACAGCCGCGTCGCCTCCTTCCGCCATTTTTTGAATATGACGCTTTTTCTCCCGAGGCCTCATGGGATAGTAAAGTGTCCATCGTTTGCCTACTACAGAATTCGGTCGGAAGTAGTAGGTCATGCGGGTACTTCTCGCCTACTGTTTTTCGAATACTATGAATTCGGACATATTACCCGCCTCGCCTACTGTTTTTTGAATACTATGAATTCGGACATATTACCCCCCTCGCCTACTGTTTTTCGAATACTATGAATTCAGACATATTACCCGCCTCGCCTACTGTTTTTCGAATACTATGAATTCAGACATATTACCCGCCTCGCCTACTGTTTTTTGAATACTATGAATTCGGACATACTACTCGCCTCGCCTACTGTTTTTCAAATACTATGAATTCAGACATATTACCCACCTCGCCTACTGTTTTTCGAATACTATGAATTCGGACATACTACTCGCCTCGCCTACTGTTTTTCGAATACTATGAATTCGGACATATTACCCCCCTCGCGTACTGTTTTTTGAATACTATGAATTCGGACATATTACCCGCCTCGCCTACTGTTTTTCGAATACTATGAATTCGGACATATTACCCACCTCGCCTACTGTTTTTCGAATACTATGAATTCGGGCATATTACCCACCTCGCCTACTGTTTTTCGAATACTATGAATTCGGACATATTACCCACCTCCCCTACTGTTTTTCGAATGCTATGAATTCGGACATATTACCCACCTCGCCTACTGTTTTTTGAATACTATGAATTCGGACATATTACCCACCTCGCCTACTGTTTTTTGAATACTATGAATTCGGACATATTACCCGCCTCGCCTACTGTTTTTCGAATACTATGAATTCGGACATATTACCCACCTCGCCTACTGTTTTTCGAATACTATGAATTCGGACATATTACCCACCTCGCCTACTGTTTTTCGAATACTATGAATTCGGACATATTACCCACCTCGCCTACTGTTTTTCGAATACTATGAATTCGGACATATTACCCGCCTCGCCTACTGTTTTTCGAATACTATGAATTCGTACATATTACCCACCTCGCCTACTGTTTTTCGAATACTATGAATTCGTACATATTACCCACCTCGCCTACTGTTTTTCGAATACTATGAATTCGGACATATTACCCACCTCGCCTACTGTTTTTCGAATACTATGAATTCGGACATATTACCCACCTCGCCTACTGTTTTTCGAATACTATGAATTCGGACATATTACCCACCTCGCCTACTGTTTTTCGAATACTATGAATTCGGACATATTACCCACCTCGCCTACTGTTTTTCGAATACTATGAATTCGGACATATTACCCACCTCGCCTACTGTTTTTCGAATACTATGAATTCGGACATATTACCCACCTCGCCTACTGTTTTTTTGAATACTATGATTTCGGACATATTACCCACCTCGCCTACTGTTTTTTGAATACTATGAATTCGGACATATTACCCACCTCGCCTACTGTTTTTCGAATACTATGAATTCGGACATATTACCCACCTCGCCTACTGTTTTTCCCATACTATATAGTAGGGAAGTATGTGATTTCGAACGCACCCACAACAGATACAGTGCTGGGAGCGGCTATTTTTTTTTATTAATTTTTTTTTATTGAATACTTGAAAAAGAACAATAACAATTGTCAACATTAACTCACAATAACATAATAATCCAGGGTCTCTCAGTCCTCAGCAAAGCCACCGTTCTCATTGCTTTTAAATTCCTGGAAAACTCAATGGAATCAAAATACATTTTCAGTTCAACTTTGAATCTCAAAAAAAGAGGTTTGCCCCCAGAGAATGTACACTTATGAATATGATATTTAGCCAAAAGGAAAACAAAGTTTACAAAATAAGCATAATTTCTCTTTTCACAATCATGAAAGCCAAAAATAACATTTCTATAAGTAAACTTAAAATTAGGATTCACATAACATTTGATAAAGTCAAAAATGTCACACCAAAATGATGTTGTGTAAGAGCAATTCCAGAATGAATATAAAGACGTTTCATTGTTTTCTAAACAGAAAGAACAGTTAGTGTTAATATCATTCTTAAGTCTTTTAAGAGAGCACTTATCCTCGTAAACTCTATGAATCAACTTAAATGCAATTTCTCTCATTTTGTTAGTAATTAAATATTTGTGAGGTAATGAAGTCGGAAAGTCGTGGCCTAATGGTTAGAGAGTCGGACACGTAATCCAAAGTGGTGAAATCAAGAAAGTTTAAACCCCCTTTCTCAATGGTGATAATAAGTACAGATTTTCTAATAAAATGAGTTTCATTCTTCCAAACAAAGTTGAGCAGCATATGTTAACCTTGACAAACCTTCAGATTTAGCTAGTAAGATTCTTCCCTTCAATGAGAGATCACCACGCTGGAGCCACATATTCAGTTTCTGAGTACTCTCAATTAATGAATTAAAATTTAAGGAGCATCTTTCTAATTCGTTTTTTTTTTTGTTATAATAACACCTAAATAAGATACTTGATCTTTGATTTGAATATTACAAATTTCTGACAAATGACATTATTTGATGGACATCAGTTCACACTTTGAGAGGTTCAAGAACAGGCCTGATGCTTTGGAGAATTGCTGGATATACTTTAATGCTAAAGGAACGTGGTTAGCATCTTGCAACAAAAGAGTGGTATCATCAGCAGCTGACTGATGAGTATCTGTTTGTCAGCAATAGAGATACCATGAAGACCACTATTAGAAATATAAGAAGCCAATATCTGGGAAACTAGTAAAAATAAATAAGGGGATAATGGACACCCTTGCCTAATACCACGTGACAAGTAAAATCTAGGAGAAGTACCATATTTTAATTTAATTGTGCTACTACAGTTGTAATATAGAGTTATTACCGCCTTACAAAAATATTCACCCAAACCGAATTTTTCCACTGATTTAAATATAAATATATGTTCAACTGAATCAAAAGCTTTATAAAAATCCAGGAAAACAATAAAACTATTATGTTCCAGCTAGGGCTGGTCCGAATACCATTTTTTGAGCTTCGAGTATTCGGTAGTGATCAACATCGAATATTCGAAGCTTCGGTGGGAGGGGGCTGAATATATTCTTATCTCTAATAAAGGCAGGAATCTCTCTGTGTGTGTCTGTCTGTTGCATTTTTATGTCGAGAACCGTTCATCCAACTGCTGGGGACGCAAGTGAGTGCAAAGTCGCATTTTTGTGTAATATGGATACAGGCAAGTCGCGACACTTTCAGAATGAATAAAACTTTAAATGACAGAACCACACGCCGAAAGCCGGGCGCTACATGCGGCCCGGGCAGGGTTGATATTATTTAAGAACGAACACTGCACTATAATACAAAACAATAACAGGTCTGTTAGAGCAATACTTTAAATAAGGTATAGCCCAACATTTATCAAACAAACAAATAACTCCCAAGTTAGCAGCACAGTAAGGCGCCGTAAAGGGTAGGCTATTTAAATAAAAGAACAAAAAATGAATTAACGAAGTTCAACGAATTGTAATAAATAAAGAACACGGCAGCAGCATACTTTCAATAAAATCACACATTTTAATTAACGAACAGTTTAAATAAAATTAAATGAATTCCCTTATAGAATAAAAACATTTTAATAGTCTAAATAAAATAAACAAAATATTCTTTACAAAGTAAAACTTTTAAATAAATCACTCCCAAATCGGATATTAGCAGCACATTTTTTAAAATAAGGTAGCCTAACATTTTTCCAACAAAATCACTCTTAAATCAGAAATTAGCAGCAGAGTAACACCGACACCATAAAAGGTATGCTAGTTAAATAAAAGAACAACAAATAAATTAACAAAGTTCAACAAACTGTAATAAATAAATGACAAGGTAGCATTATTTAGTGTTTAAATAAAAGAAAAAAAATCCCTTATACAATAAAACAAAATGTAATGGGCTAAATAAAACGAACAATTTTACAAATCAAACTTTCAAATAAATAAAACCAGGTTGCAAGCTGAAGCTAGAAAAGCTACCTATTTAGCTACACTCTTTTCGAGTTGTGTGCAAGAAAGATGAGCTTGTCTACATTTTCGGGCAAAAGCGAACTTCGGGTCTTATTAACGATGTAGCCAGCTTTTGAAAAAATGCGCTCTGACGGAGTTGAAGTGGCCGGAAAGTGCCAGTTTAGGGTAGCGGTCACTATTTTGCTTCCACCATGCAAGCGGGCCCGACTGTGCTTTTGTAGCGTCTTTTAAATATTGCTCCATCTCTTTTTTTGCGCCGTCTCCATGTTCTTCTTCGTCATCGGACTCCATCAGCATTAAAATCTCCTGATGTTTTTTTTTTTTTTTTTGTGGTGGCGCCGCAGTCTCCTCTTCTCTATGGCTTGCAGACAGCTCTTCCACATTCCGATCGGTCTGTTGCTGGTGCAGATGTTCAGCAAGGCGGACAACCTATTAATTAGCATTTTCTTAGTCAAATTATGCATTGTGCACGAGATGAAGTAGTGTAGCAAAATCATCATATTAAATTATATTTAAATTATTTACTAATAATTTAATATAAAATATTAGTCTAACCTCAATATAGACCAGGTCCTTCTTCTCTTTAATCACGATGTTGGCGTTGCTGCAAGGTCTAGTCATTAAAGCGCGAATGAGAACCGTTTCGCAGGGATCGATGTCACGTGTCAATTTTTTTTTTTTCCGAATATTCGAATCTCAAAATGAAAAATCGAATGCCATCCCTCCAAACGAATATTCGAATATTCTGGTCCAGCCCTAGTTCCAGCAAATCACTATAATCCAATAAGTCTAAAACTAATCTAATATTATTCATTATATGTCAGTCCCTCATAAATCCAGACTGAGTCTCATCTATAACAGTATCCAAACAATCTTTAAGTCTTTTAGCAAATATTATGGCGAAAATGTTATAGTCATTGTTAAGGAGTGTGATGGGTCTCCAGTTGTCTAAATTGGTAAGATCTTTCTTAGGTTTAGGAATTCAAGTTATGAGACCTTGCATCAATGTAGGAGGTAAAGCCTCTTTTTCAGTACTTTCTCTAAAAACCTGAGTTAAAAAGGGAGTAAGTTCAACAGCTCATCTGTAAGTCCATCAGCCATATCACCCAGTAGCCCAAGACTGGTTGCCCACTGAAGCTAAGCAGGGTTGAGCCTGGTCAGTACCTGGATGGGAGACCTCTGGTGAAAACTAGGTTGCTGTTGGAAGAGGTGTTAGTGAGGCCAGCAGGGGGTGCTCACCCTGCGGTCTGTGTGGGTCCTAACGCCCCGGTATAGTGACGGGGACACTATACTGTCAAAAAAGCACCATCTTTCGGATGAGACGTTAAACCGAGGTCCTGACTCTCTGTGGTCATTAAAAATCCCATGGCACTTCTCGTAAAGAGTAGGGGTATAACCCCGGTGTCCTGGCCAAATTCCCTCTACTGGCCCTTGTCTATCATGGCCTCCTAATAATCCCTATACACTTGATTGGCTCTATGACTCTCTCTCCTCTCCACCTGTAGCTGGTGTGTGGTGAGCGCACTGGCGCCGTTGTCCTGTGGCTGCCGTCGCATCATCCAAGTGGATGCTGTACACTGGTGGTGGTTGAGGAGAGACCCCCCACATGATTGTAAAGCGCTTTGGGTGTACAGCAATACACAATAAAGCGCTATATAAATGCATCATTCATTCATTCATTCATTCATTCATCACACCCTGGGGACTTATTGTTTTTCAAACTCTTAATTGCTCTTTGTACTTCCTCAGGAGTAACAATGCTATCACAAAAAAATCTATCACTTTCAGATATAACCTTAACATAATTAACCGAGTCTAGAAATGAGGACGTTGTCTGCTCTTAATACCTTGAACTATAAAGATTCTTATAAAAATTGGCACTGTAGTTTGCTATTTCCTTTGGATCTTTAACAATTTTGCCATCAACACAAAGTTGTTCAATAGTTGCGAGGGTAAAATTACGCATTTCTAGCTTAAAAAAATATGCAGAATTAAGTTCTCCCTCTTTGAGCCATTTTTTCCTGGATCTCATCCCTAGCCTTTGATAAGTAGAATTCATCCAATTTCATTTGCAAATCTGCAATTTCAGATTTTTCCTTTTTTAGAGACATAATTTCATGATTAGGTTGTCTTCAAGAACCCTTCTTTTTTTGGCTAAAGGTGTTCCAACTTTTCTTTAATAAACACCTGTCTGAAATTTAAAAAGCTCCCAATTGGTACCAAAATAATTTTGAATTATGGCTGCCTTCCAATATCTAGCAATTAATTCTTAAATTTTATCCTTTACATCTGGTAATTCTAACAGTGAACTGTTAAGTTTCCACAAAGAAGCTCTGCATTGGCCTGTTACATAATCTGCCATTAAAGGGGTATTAATTAAGATAGTTTAGTGGTCGGTCAACGGGGTACATTGAATGCCGACATTCAGATCAAAATTTGACATACATTTTGATATGAGCCAATAATCAATACGAGATTGTCTTGAATCACTTTTATTGGCCCAAGTAAACTCTAAATTGTTTGGGAATCTCTCTCTCTCCAAATGTCATATACAGAAATCAAATGACATTGTGCTGTTAAAATGACTGCCTGTAAATTATATTTGTGCATCTTTTGCAGGATCTGAAGTTTCCACAGACTGGTGTGTGCAGTGAGGATGGAGAGTCCACAGCAGCTTCCTGGAAATGGTCTGGAGCCATGAATGAGACGCTCCATCACTCCACCTGACCTTACTGCCTCATCTGGACCGGATGCTGCTGTAGTCTCTTCATCCTCAGTGACCCCAGAGCCAGCAAGAACATCTTTAAAAAGAGCAAAAGACATGGAGGATGTGATTTTGTTCAAGTTTGTTCTGCTGGTTTCTGTTCATACAACATCAGTCAATGAAACCTGAGTTTCAGAAGCTTCAAAAGCATCGTCAAATAATTTCATGAAGAATCTGAACGTCAGGCTCCATTGACTGATGTTGAATGAACAGAAACCAGCAGGACAAACTTCACCAAAATCCCCTTTTGTGTTTGGGGAAGGAAAACCAGAAAAGTAAATTAGTAAATTCCATATTAAAAATACAAAATATTTACCCTGTATAGTCAAACAATGCTTTTAATAATACAAAACATAAACAATCAACTAATAGTGCCTGCACATTGCTTCTGAACAAATCAAATGGGGTGAGAAAAAGTTCTGAGGAAATAACTGTTAGTCAATTTTATGGTAATATAATGAAAGCATATGATGATGAAAAATAAGCTTTTGATGACAGAACTTACACAAGACCTTGCAATGCAGATGGGTGAAGAAGTAGGGTTTGTGGAGGGAGCATCATTGGATTGGGAAGTCGTGGCCTAATGGTTAGAGAGTCGGACTTGTAATCCGAAGGTTGCGGGTTCGAGTCTCCGGCCGGCAGGAATTGTAGGTGAGTGGAGTGAATGTCCAGCGCTCTCTCCACCCTCAATACCACGACTGAGGTGCCCTTGAGCAAGGCACAGAACCCCCAACTGCTCCCGGGGCGCTGCAGCATAAATGGCTGCCCACTGCTCCGTGTGTGTGTGTTCACTGCTGTGTGTGTGTTCACGGTGTGTGTGTGTGTTCACTGCTGTGTGTGTGTTCACTGCTGTGTGTGTGTTCACTGCTGTGTGTGTGTTCACGGTGTGTGTGTGTTCACTGCTGTGTGTGTGTTCACGGTGTGTGTGTGTTCACTGCTGTGTGTGTGTTCACGGTGTGTGTGTGTTCACTGCTGTGTGTGTGAACGGTGTGTGTGTGTTCACTGCTGTGTGTGTGCACGGTGTGTGTGTGTTCACTGCTGTGTGTGTGCACGGTGTGTGTGTGTTCACTGCTGTGTGTGTGTTCACTGCTGTGTGTGTGTTCACGGTGTGTGTGTGTTCACTGCTGTGTGTGTGTTCACGGTGTGTGTGTGTTCACTGCTGTGTGTGTGTTCACGGTGTGTGTGTGTTCACTGCTGTGTGTGTGAACGGTGTGTGTGTGTTCACTGCTGTGTGTGTGCACGTTGGATGGGTTAAATGCAGAGCACGAATTCCGAGTATGGGTCACCATACTTGGCTGAATGTCACTTCACAATTCACAATCAGAGGTAGTGGGCAACAAAATGAGTGTCTCAGTGTTTGAAGGCAACTGAAGTTCAAAAGATAATTTTGTATTAGGAAGATCATAACATTTAGGAAAAATGAAGGGAACTCAAAAACAATGTTACTGTAATGATTTATTTGTTTACCAGTCTACAAGTCTCAGTTTATATCAAAGACACTCTAGATCCTTCAGAGTAGCATTAAACCCATTCCAAAGTTTGCAGGAAAATCTAAGGAGGAGACTCTAAGACTCAAAAGTCAAATGTATTAATAATTTCTAGAGGATTCAAGATAACTCAGCAATGGAAGAGAATGGCTTTGATAAAAGAGGAGCCTCATCATCTTTATCCAGTGTGGGGCCCTGCTTGTCCTTAACTCATGTTTTCTCATTCTTCAGGTCAAAAGGAACAAGTGTCATTGTATTTTATAATTTAATAATCACCACAATATAAATAAGTAATGATTCAATAAACACAATTGGTCTTTACAGGCTGATTTTGTACTAGTTTAATGGAGCATTGATTGAGTAATTTATAGCATACAACAGTATTTGCTTACTTGAACTGATTAGGTTTATGTATTTATAAACATTGATGAAATAGGCCACTTTCCGGGTAAATTTTGACATTTTCCTGGTTACTTACATTAGGACAGCTCTAACCCAAGACATTTAATGAAATGCTAATTCAAGATTCTTGATTGTGGCACAAGATGTATATGTAAACTATATATGTAGAGATTTGTACTATTACCTAAAGTGCAATTGTTGTACATAATTTTATGGATTACGTAATCAGATTTCCAGAAATTATGCAGGCCTACTTGTAATTAGATTATATTACATTTTAAAATAACTTTTTAAAAGCATAGTAAAAGCAGTTTTTAAATTCTCCATACTTTTTGTATTTGATATATATATATTTATTTATTTTTTCTGAAAAAGCCGGTTATTTACATTCTGAGGCCTACTCTTTGTGGAATAGCACTCACAGACTAGCCACTAGTCATGTGTCTATCACTGAAAACTAAGCAAAACACAGTATTTGATCACTGAATTTACAGAAAACATTTGACTTTTAACAAGTGTTTTCTCAACATTGCATATCTAATTAACTCCTGATAGAAACATTATTATTATATGAATATCATTCAGTGGGTTATTTAACCATGTATAACTCTCTTTGGAAAGCTTTTTGTCGTTTAAACACATTAAAATGTACAAATTAATGTGATTTAATATTTACATGTAATGCAGGGATTCTCTAACACATTTGCTTGAAGTAAGCTCTAAGATTTTTAGTTAATAACTTATATCAATGATAAAATTAAGTCAATACGTTTTATACTCTAATGTCTATTAAATGGTCACATGACAAAGATAAACAAATCATATTTTTGAAATACTTGTCTTTTAAATCATTTAATTTTAATTTAATTTATAGCTTTTTGACCCCATCTGGGAAAACCTGACATAATGTAACATTTAATGCACTTGATGTTGTTAACAAAGAATGGAATATATTTTCTTATAATTATCTGCAGAGAATTATCATGCAAGACCTGCCTGAACAGAGATTAAATCAAGGAGATACAAGACTGTTTTTGTAGATCACTATACAAGCATTTTATTTTTCTTACAGTAGGGGAAAACATGTATTATGTAGAAACTGTATCAACAGTATATGTAAACGCATCCTCATACACCTTCCATCAATGTAAGATATAGCTACACACTGCAAAACATTATCCCTCCCCCACCACCATCATATACACTACTACACACTGCATGGTCCCATGAGAGCTAAGAAAGACTGAATTAACAGAAGAGAGATAATAGGGACCGAGGTTGTATGATTGTTCTTCAGTCGTCTACGTGGTCAGGTTTAGTCTTCATCACTGTGTGTTTCATCAGAACTATAGTTTGCATCCTCAGTTTCTTCATCGGACATGTTTTCAAATAGAATGCTGTCTGATGCCTGTCCCAGAACACATTGTCTGTATAACATCCTAGCCTTATTTTGTAGAAACTGAAGATCTTCCAGTTTTCTCTTGAGAAGGCACAGTAGTCCATTGGAGCTCCCCCCTGATAGCTGCCAAGGTCGACATTAATTCTTCTTCTTATTCGGTGCCTTCTTTTGTTGCTATCTAATAAATCAACAACATACATTATTATTACAGCACTCAAGTTCATTCCTTAGCTATGTGAATTACATTTTTATCATCGTATTAACTGACCTGTCCGATGGTACAGATTGCTTTTTCTCAGCTTTATGCTGATATAAAGGCCTCGAATTCTGCCCTCAAGTCCAGCGTCATCCTTCACTCTTGATACTACATGTCAAACATGTAGTCGAAATTAGATATCTTCTGTGCAAAACATTTATAATGGAAAATAAATTATTACGTTAAAAATTCAAACAGGCCCTTCAACATGTATTACCTGCGGCCCACTGCTGCATGTTATCGTCGCTGACATTAAGCTCAGCCTGCAGACTTGCAAAGCTCTCTCTTTCCACTTTCAGCCTTTCGGTTGTCTAAATACATATCAAAACACTATAAATTAAGTTGATAAATGTTTATAGCATAAAAAGTATGCAATAGTAATAATTGCTAAATAATTGTAAATATACTTTTTATATAATTAAAAAAAAATCACATTTGCATCAGTAAAATACCTTAACGTATCTTTGCGACAAACTTTTAGCCAGATTTTCAGATTTGCGTTTGTTCCATGCAGAAGCAAGAACTGTGAGCATGTCTGAGCGTGCTATTATTAGATAGGTGGTCAAAGTAAAAACATTGTTAGTCATGATTAAATTACACTTAGAAGTAGTAAAGAAAGATCTTCACCAGCTTTGGACATATATTTAGTGCAGACTGCTGCTCTCCACAAGAAGGAGTTGACCTGCTCCACATCTTCTCCAATTATAAGACCAGCTCCCTCTTGATTTCTTCCGGACCATTTTATCTACCAAAAAAAATAAAAAATGGCTGTTGAAATAAAAGCGAATGTCCATACCCCAAAAATATGTAATGACAGAATCTTACCTCACAACTCCACTCATGTGCTTTGGCATGCATAACTGATAATAGTGGGCGCATATTTAATAAAGGGCTTAGCTCCGGACAGTGTCCCAGCACTCTCTTTAAGTATGGCCAGTACTTGCAGGCAACATCTGAACAGAAAAATGCCACATTTTCCTTCGAGAGGGTGTTTTGAAGGAACAAGGGATAAGCAAACATTTCCCCTCTAAACATATTTAGGGCTTTTAACAGTCCTCCATGTCGGCAAACAGCCACCTCAAGGCCTTCCTCATCAATCTTTGAGGCTGACTCCTTTGCTGCTGTCCATTGAGAGGAGCCACAAACCCCTTTACCTGTGCCCTATGATATTACATTAAAATTAGTATTAATATTTCAATAATGGCAGGTGGACTTGAATATGCAATATTATCAAATATAAATAAAAACATAAAATTATCAAATAAGTTAAGGGTTATTACATGCTTGGTCTTTTCATGAACATATTCCACAAAGGAGGAAACATCATCAGCTTTCATTATAAATATGCCATCGAAGTAGCCCTTCTCTGTCCTTGATTTTATAGAGAAAGAAAAACATGATATAGACAGTTAAGAAGTATAAATAAAATAAAATACAATATAATTTACAAAAAAATTTAAATACACACCCATGTGCATTATGGAACCTGTATAGCTTCCTGTTACCATCCACTGAGACTGCATGCATGGATGGACGGCAAGCAGGACATTTAAATGGTTGGGCACCACAAAGCCTCTCAACCTCATGCTGGGCAAAGGTCCATTCCAGAAAGGCTTTCTATGACGTGTCTCCACATATTTTACCATTCTGTTGAAATAACCAAACCAATCAATCACTTTAAGGAATAAACAGCATGTAAACAGTTGTAAGGTTATTACATATAATATTAACCTCCACCAATAAAAAATGTAGGGTTAATTACATTATAATATTAATATTAATACGTAATTTAAACAAATAGTTTAATTTAGCTCAAAGGGAATCATTTATGATTTTATAGGGATTCGAACAGAATCAGTGTTACGGCGATTCACTGAACGAGCCGTATAACAAACTCTGCACTGGATATTAAAATCCCAAATATAGTGAAAACACTATTAACTAGCACAGTAACGAAATCGACAGATTAAGGCATTAACTTGTGAGCAGAAAACACAAGATACTTCTCTTTTAAAATATAAATCAGATTTTATTTATATAAACCTAAAACATAAACTAATCTAACACATGAACACAAGCATTCACAGCATTCACACGTTGCAGAAAGAGAGAGAGTGAGGAAAGGATGAGTTTAAGAGAATGAAACGTGAAATCCCAAGTTTACAGCAATAGACCTGAACAACCATCAATCACTTATTTAACCCTCGTTTTGAGTTTCTCAATGAGGCTAAAATTTATATTAAATACACCAATTAGAACCTGTTAGAATCTGGAGGTGTGTTTGCTGGTTTTGCCTGTGTAACGGGTTGTGTCCTCGTTGCAGACAGGGGGGGTTTCCCGAAGTGTCTGATTCGCTGGAAGTTCAGTAGTCTTTGAAGTGATGTCTCTTGGGCGTTGGCTTGCTGGACGTTTGAAGAAGTGCAGTCGAAGCTTTAACATTAACACACAAAACTCCACGGAAAGAAAAGAAAACCAACGTAAAATAGTAAAATAAAATGATGTAATGAGACTAAGTTGTTTTCCTTCTCATTATGGCACATGAGGCCTGAGCATGCTCAAAGAGCAGCACGCACGCGGTGAGAGGGACGAGAGTTGGAGAGTGATGTAACAGAGAGAGAGAGAACGTAGAAGAGAGAATAGAAGAGGATGTCCTGAGGTTTTAAACTCAGCTTCTGGACCGTCCCATCTGCACGTATTGACCAATTAGGTATTGTCCTTGCTTAGCTAGGGTGTGTTCTTCACCTCATAAATCAGCCTGTTATCAGTCACATGGTCCGAATTTTACAAGCTTTGGCCAAGTATACCTTTTTGAACATGATTTCATAATAAGACTATGATGCCTTTGACAAAGAATTGATTGGAAGAAACATTCACATCATGGATTTTCGAGCTCATACATACTAAATATGCAATATTTATCTTTAAGGCTCGAGCTATTCAATAATGATTAAAAAGACATACATATTATTTGATTAAAACATGATATGTGGGTACAACATAAAAATGTCCTTTTAGGATGATTTTATGTGCATATGGAAAATAAAGTCTTTGTATAGTTCTAAGGAGAACGAAGGAATGTTCTTTAGACAGGAATGTTGGTTTGTCTTCTATGTGGGGGAGAAGTCAGTCTAAGGAAGCTTGTGAATACAATCGTGGAACCCGTGATGGCCATCTCTTTGACCATCAGTCTTGATTATTTGCAACAAATTTGACAGTCTCCTTCTTGAATTGGAATTATCAATAAGTGTTCGTTTGTCTCAAGGTTGTAAGCTGTTTGATGAAAGAGGCTTTGCTAAGTTAGGAGTTGCTTCAGCTAGTTGGAGCTAGGACTCCGGACAGATTTATGATATCCTGTTTCTTGGAACCTCTCTTTCTGGAATCTCAGCTTCTCAGGTTTCAGTGTCCTCATGCATCTTAAAAATTGTCTGATTCAGTCTATGATATCCTACACAGTACATTGAATAAGAATATTTACCCTGCCATTGCACTCTGTTCTTCGGTCAAGGAATGCTTGACGTGAAAGACCTGGAGGAAATAGTTTTAAGTCCAGAAAAGACCTAAAAAGTTCAGCCTCATATACGGTCTCAAAATGTATAGAGGCTGGCCAGTACCCAGACTTGAGGAGATTACTGAGTTCCACTGTCCATGTTTTCCCACAGCATGAGCACTCCAGAGATGGAAGAGTGAGATTGGACCGTCCTAATAAAAGATGATGTATCACAACAGCTTTCAACTTCTTAATAACAGATATTACATGCAAGCATCGAGTTTTCTTATATTACTTCAAGTGTTCTTTTCATGAAGAGAAAGAAAACACATCTTACCATTAAAATGAATTAGAATAATGGGCTTGCCTCTGGTCACTCTGCATGAACTTTCTGAACAGGCACAGATTTTATCTGGCAAAAGTAGTGGAAGATATCGGACTAAAAACGTAAAAGCAGAACAATGATAAACAACTCCTCAGCAAAGAATTCATGAAAAAAGTCAAATGTAATATATAATTTCACATATTATTAAAAAATACTTTGTTATTATTTTTTTTCACTAATGAACAACCATTTAAAATGTTCAGACTGAAAAGAGTGATGGGACACATGGAAAGCATGCCCTGTTCAGAGAACTCAAATGAATCAGAATGTCTCTTCACTGCAGTGGTTGGACACAATGGCTTAAAGAACCCATGGACCATAGACTCCCTGTTATGAAGAGGTAGCTGCTGATGGACATCTCCATCACACAGGGTGCATAGATACTGCCTGGGTAGACAGTCCCTGCACCTCAGCAGTTAGACAGTGTTGGCAGATGCATTCCTGAACATATTCAGCCTCCAAAAGATTCATAACCAAGGACTGCCTTGCAATGTGCCATTTTTCATGGCTAAGGGATTGCCGCTTCTGCCAGGCTGTGGCCAAAGACACCTCTTCAGGCTGAACACAGTCATCATTAAGGATATGCTCCAATTCTTCAATGAGTGTGACTTCATTGAAAGGGAAACAGTGTTATAGTCACAATACAATCCATTTTTATGGAGATATTGTACAATGATCATGCAATTATTTATGTTACAGCTGGCAGAATAAACCATTTTAAAACAGTTACCAGTTCCTGCTCGATAAACAAATTCCTCTTGGATAGGTTCACTGGTAGGAGCTTTAAACAAAATAAAATGTGAATGCATAAATAATACTTTAAGGTTCTTTATATCTAGTTCTGTAAGTAAATAAGTGCACTTGAAGATTAAAACAGACTGCACATAGCTAAACATTGATCAAATAGGGAGAAAAGACAAATCACAACTGAAAATAACAATACATTTAAATGATAACTGTAAATTCACAACTGTCTCAGCATGATTAGTGATCCGCTCTTTTCAGATTTGGTTTTATTGCAGTTTTTCTTCGAAGTGGCCTTACCACATTCCCATTTTTGTCCCTTCTCCTCCACTTCACAGTCGTGGGATGTGGCTTAGACCTTTTGGCTTGATTATTTTCCTCTTTCTAAATTGCAAATATATTTTACAGGTTTTTAAAGCAGTTTACACTTACACGAATAATATATTAGCCTATATAATTAATCATTTGTAGCTTTCTTTAAATTATTTGACAGAGAAAAATAAGTCAAAGTAAATTATTATTTAAGATACAATTTCTAAAATGACTGGCATATGATCAAGAAACACATCTCCAAGAAGATGTGCTGCTTCTAAAGAGCCTCTGGACATTCTGCTTGAACAAATGTAAAATAGGGAGGAACAAAATAATTTAAAATAATAATAATAATTAAAAAACAAGTTGTTCTAAGCCAGGGTTACAATGAGATTAATCTACATATCTGTGATCGACACGTAATGCCTGGCATGCACATAAAGTAATGTGATCTCATCATAATTTAACCAAATACATATTTCAATAAAAAGTAATCTTTGCGCACAGATGACCCTTACACTAATTTTATTCTAATACATTTAATGAAAATGATTTTAAACAGACACTGCGTAACAACAATGTGGGCCTACAAGTGCACGCTCACTTAAGAGAATAATAACGTTTGATGCTGACAGCATTGACACGCATTAGAAATCCTATTAGCACTTGCAGTTACAATATTTATTTATTTGTTCATATTTTTGTCTAAATGCTTGTGTTGTGCTGATTGACAGCTTCGACGATGCACGAGGTCGCACGAGATGAACTGCAGTAGGGGTTCAGCGAAAAATCGACAGCTGGCAGCAGTAAGTAGCTGCCGTTGACAGCCGGAAGCCCTGCCATATTAGGCGATATTAGGCGGGACCTGCTATTTCGTGGCAGCCAATCAGTATCGTCCAACGTAGTAGCAACCAATCACATTTAACTGGAAGTCAAGCGACAGCAGCCAATGGTGGCGCGGCGAATCTTCAGTAATGGCGGCTGTATTTGGCTCGGTAAGGTCGTATATTAATGATCAGATTAATAAATAATTGTTGCTCTGTAAGTTGGATTTTTAACTTTTATGTTAGAGACAGTGTATCTGTGACTACTTTAGTTGAATTGGTTAATTTAATCATTTGTAGAAATGCAGCTTGTGCACCGTGTGGTCCTGGTTTGTGAGGGGCTGTATCATTCACTTAAAATACTAACTTACGTTACCATTTGCAGCTACCATTAAATATTAGCGTATGTTAACTTAATCTATTGATTAGAATAAAACTCGTGCTGATTTATTGGAATTATTGACAAGCTTAGCCTTGATGATACACGTGCAACACTAACCATATCGTTTTTTGTGTGTATTTAATTTTTCAGGGGATTGTCTGATATCCATCCATGTGTTGATTTTTGTTTCATTGCTATTGCATTTTTTGACAAAACAGTTCTTTTAAGAACTAACTTTTTTCTCTAACTCTGTGTTCTACACCTCTTGTGTAACTTCCTATCAATTATGGCAGGTAAGAAGCCATTTTTCTCCCCAAAATCTTACTAACTGAAGTTAATTTGAGCAGAACATGCAAACACCTGTCCATGGTAAAAATGTAAATAATAAAAATAAAGTTGTGTAACATATCCACTAACTGTTGCCTCCACTTCCTGGTTCAATCCTAAAGACATCAAGTCAGATCTTTTCAACACTGTTTTACCCACTGCACCTATGATCTCATCTGGTGATTGGGTCCCATCCAAAACCTGAAAAATTTATTTTTTCTAACAAATCCGTCTTTCTTACTAATCTTAAGGTTACAGGGGTTAAACACATGATTTATATGATCTGATTCACAGAATTGTACTTTTGTGTATTTCTTTAAAGTGAACATTATCTGTACTACTTTCTGAGGAGGGAATGTTTTATCAGTGTTTTAGTAGTCTGTCCTGATAATGGTGAGCTCAGGCCCTCTACAATCTTGGAGGACCCCAAGACGCCTTTCTACGACCTCCGAGTAGGGATGGGCGATATGGCCTAAAAAATTTATCACGATAATTTCAGGTATTTATTGCGATAACGATACAAATGACGATATAAACATATATTTATACATATAAACATATATATATATATATATATATATATATATATATAATTAAGTTTTAAAGATTAAGATTATTTCATATAGTATTATTAATGCAATTAACTTGAAACTTTCTGTACACAGCCAACTTATGGCCATGCTAATTATGATCAACAGCTCATCTCCATTAATTGCTCTTATCAACCATAATAATGCGTTACGGACGCTTCATATTAAATCATATGCATAGGCTAAGTTACTGGCACACGTTTACCACGTTGCTGATGACTGAAAGCCTGTGTATGGCTATACTGCGGTGATCTGTTTCAGGCTTTCCATATCATAACATTTTAGAAATTAATTCATTGTAATATCTCAGAAATGGCATATTTAACGAGAACATCGCGGAGATTTAGACTGCTAGGAGCACGGTCAAAAATTTAGCAGCACCTTCAAATCAATAATCAACAATTCTGATCAAAAATGAACCTTCCCATTACGAGGTGATATTTGACTCCTTAAAGTGATTTACAGGGAATTTAGTTTTTACCTTTGTAATGGCATTTTTCAAACTTTATTAAAAGTATGGCATCTTTTATGTCAAATTCAAATTGGACGTGTTTCCACTCTTTGTAACCACCATTTTTCTGTACACTTTGCATATTACGGTAGTTTGCTCCTCATCTGATTTTCTGGAACCAAACCAGTTGCAAATTGTGGAGGTAGCTCCTCGCGTAACAACAAGCTCCTCCTCATGGTGCGTTCACACCAGACGCGAATGAAGCGTTAAGCGCGAGTGATTTACATGTTAAGTCAATGCAAAGACGCGAATAGACATCCTGCCGCGCAATTCGCGCGAATGACGCAGCGCGAATTGAGCGTTTAGAGCGAAATTCTATACATATGCTCTCTGTGGCAGTCATACATGTGCGCCTGGCAGAAGCCCCGCCCATGACGCGAATTCGCGTCTGTTGTGCAGTGAATTTCACGCGCGAATGAAGCGAGTAAACCCAAAATGTTCACGCGTCCAACCACGCGCGAATAGCGCGATTTATTCGCGCAAGTCGCGTCCGGTGTGAACGCACTGTCAGCCTCACGTCCGCCTTCCGCCATGCTTGTTTTCACTCCGCACGTGAACAGTGAATCGGGCGCGCACAAAACTACGTCATCAACTAGACTTATCGTTATTATCGTGAGGAGACAAATTTTTATCGTGAGGAGAATTTTCAACGGTATATCGCAAACGATAAGATATCGCCCATCCCTACCTCCGAGGTCATTTGTGTACAGTAGAGTCTCTGGTCTGCGACCCCTGTGAGACTTTGACACCTGGCTCTACTGATGTACTGAACTCAGTAAATTTTTACTTATTTGATTGTACCTTACGACTCCTGGTGTTCTTTCATCATATCTGGCCCTGGGTCTTTAAGCTGTTATCCCCTAACACTAGAAAATGTTAAACCATGCTAGAACATTGTAAAACTTTTTCAAACTTTCTGGCTTGGCTTTTTCAAGCCAACTTAGTTTTTCAATTAACTTGACCATCTAGTTCAGAATTGTTGTTGTTTATTTCGATAAATATCGATACTGAAATATCTGAACGGTACCAATATTAATTTCCCGAAGTATGGATACACCGATACTAGCCGAGCTGTCACTTTCACTTCTCTCCAAAGGCGCGTGGACAAGCACCACACGTGACCGCACTCGTCTCCTTCGCTCTGGTTAAATAGCAGAAGTGAAGTGAATAGAAAGATGACTGCTCTGGTTGTTAAAGAACACAGCAGGAGCGCTATCTGTAGGGATCTATGATCTCCGCGTTCACGGAATCCAGTCATAAAAACGGAATTTACAGTTTAACGCGGAATGTCACGGAATTTGTCAAAGTTTGGATGAATTAATCAAAAGTAGGTCATTACACTTAAATCAAATCGCGATATGGACTAGTATCTGTAAATATTAAGCTGCAAAAGTGGATTTAAATATGAATCCTGCATGTTCTGCGCGTCTCTGTGTGAATGTGCTGCACGTGCGGTTGTGTTTACTAATGTGGCGCTCGCAGTGATTTCAGCGTCTGCCTCTCAATGAGGACATAAATACATCAACAATATCTCCAGAACTGATCTGAAAGACACTTTACGAGCATTTTACCATTTAATTTGAGTAAAACTAGCGTCATATCATACACACACAGAACTTTAAAAGTATTCACGGCAACCCGTCAAAATAAAAGTTCGGTTTAACTATATTACTATTATTTAGTAGAATGTACATAATACTACTACTTACTACTACTGTTAATTTTTTTAAAGAAATAATCACAAAATATTTTAATTTTAATAGTAAATCCCCTTCATTTGCCAAAAATGTAAATGTTTAATTTTCATTAATTCAAATATAAATTAATTAAAATAGTTTTATGCCTTCATCTGATATCCAGTAAAATTTAAATACACAACACAGAATTTCTGAGGGAGAAAACACATTTCATAAGGCTACTGTAAGAATAAATACAAATTGTTTGTATGCATTCAAATAGCCTAATATGCTAAAACACAGAATTTGGTAACAATAAAACATAAGGTGAGAAAAAAATAAAACATTTCATACGGCCCTAAACGTGTCATTTTTGTTACACTTTTAATAAATTAAATGTTAAATTGTATAATTTTCATGATTTTAATGAATTAGACATGCTTTTAGGTTGCCACACCTCAAGACATCGATCAGATTATATATTTCAAGGGATTCGTCCGGTTTTTCTACTTAAATCGCTATTGTGAGTAGGATTATTTCTTCCGCATCTCATCCAACGACTCTTTTGCTAGTTCCAAAACGTCATTTTAAAGCTGGCAATGGAGGCTTGAGCCGTTAATAGCAGACTAATGCAGTTAAAAATGAAGTTATTAGAAAGAGAGCGAGCGAGACAGAGACACAGAGAAAGAGAAACAGAGAGAGAGAGAGAGAGAGCTTGTATGAATTAGGCTACCTCTGTGTGTCCCTCAACAGTGTTCTGAAGCACCGTCTCTAAACTGTTGTAAGTCAGCTTTAAGATGCAGCGCTGTTATTACCTCGCTAGTGAGAAATGTCATGTGTAGCCTTTAAGTTGCTACACTAGGCTAATAATGGTATATGGACAAGATGGCGGCGCGAACACATCGCGAGGCTCAGCGTCTTACCAGATTTTGGAAAATAGTGTTAATTTACCTGGTTATTTCACTCGTGTTCGCGCGATCCAGTTACGCGAACTACAGCTATAGTAAACAATCACTTTTGGACATCAACAAACAGTGCTCCAACATAGTTTTAGATCATCCTTTCGACTTCAGCGAACTCCCGCCGGAGCTACTGAGATCACCGCGGACAAGCGGATCACTCGTACCAACCGGAAGTGCTCGGCGTCGGCGTCGAGACCGTAAACAAAGACGGGGAAAGCGTGGAGGGCTGCGTGCTAAGCTAAGGCTAAACCCACATCGACCAGCTCTGCCCAGCATCTTCCTTGCCAATGTACGGTCTCTGATGAACAAGATGGACGAACTAAAGATCTGGACCCTCACACAGAAATGGCTTATGGACTGTAATGTTATGTTCTTCACTGAAACATGGCTCTGCAACGATGTCCCAAACAGCGTGGTTCATATGGATGAACGCTCTCTCTTCAGGGCTGACAGAGTAGCAGCAACCTCTGGTAAAAACAAGGGTGGTGGAGTATGCATTTACGTAAATAAATCATGGTGCAAAGACTCTGTCATTGTTGATACCTACTGCTCTGCTGAGCTGGAGTTCCTGATTATCAAGTGCAGGCCATTCTATCTACCACGTGAGTTTACTTGCATTGTTGCTGCTGCAGTTTATGTACCTCCGGACGCTAATGCTAACGTGGCTATGAAAGAACTCTGTGCTGCTATTAGCAAATTACAAACCCTGCACCCGGATGGAGCCTTTATCGTTGCTGGGGACTTCAATCACTGCACTCTTAGATCTGTTCTCCCTAAATTTAATCAAAATGTCTCCTGCACTACAAGAGGACATAAAACATTGGACCACGTTTATACTAATGTGAGTGATGCCTACAAAGTCACACCCCTCCCCCACCTGGGTCAGTCTGATCACCTCTCTTTGTTCCTGCTCCCCAAGTATACCCCGGTCATCAAACGTGTGAAACCTACAACAAGGACTGTTAAAATCTGGCTGGAAGGTGCTGACTCCACTCTTCAACATCAATTCCAGCTCACAGACTGGAGTGAGCTTGCTGCCCAGGCCACCACAAACTCTCAGATAAACATTGACACTTACACCAATTCTGTCATGGAGCACATCAACAGCTGTGTGAGCAGAGTGACTACACACAAAAAAATAAAAATCTTCCCCAATCAGAAGCCCTGGATGAACAGAGAGGTTCGCCTCCTGCTCAAAGCAAGAGATGCAGCCTTCAGGTCTGGAGACCAGGAGGCTTACAGCTCAGCCAGAGCCAACCTGAGGAAGGGTATCTGCCAGGCCAAATTTACACACAAACAGAAGATTGAAGATCACTTCAATTCTTCAGACCCCCGGCGTATGTGGCAAGGCATACAATCTATCACGGATTACAAACCACCTAACTCTGTGCCCCCCTCCAGCTCTGCCTCCCTCCCAGACGAGCTCAATCACTTTTATGCTCGTTTTGATCAAAATAATAAGGAGATCTCACTCAAAGCTGAGCATCAACCCAGTGAACTGCCTCTCACACTCTCCACATCAGATGTTTACTCCACTTTGCGTAAGGTGAATGCACGGAAGGCAGCTGGCCCTGACGGAATACCTGGTCGTGTGCTTAAAGCCTGTGCGGAGCAGCTAGCTGAGGTCTTCACGGACATTTTCAATCTGTCCCTGGCCCAAACAACTGTCCCCACTATCTTCAAAACCTCCACCATCGTACCAGTACCGAAACACTCCACTGCCTCGGTCCCTAACGACTTCCGTCCTGTTGCACTCACCCCCATCATTGCCAAGTGTTTTGAGAAACTGGTTGCATCCCACCTAAAATCCTGTCTCCCTGCTACACTGGACCCATTCCAATTTGCCTATCGCCACAATAGGTCAACAGAGGACGCCATCTCAACAGCGCTTCACTCTGCCCTCACCCACCTGGACAGTCAAAACACACATGTGAGAATGCTGTTCATGGACTTCAGTTCTGCATTTAATACAGTAGTCCCCTCCAAACTGATCTCCAAGCTCAGCCAGCTTGGAATCAGCACACCCATCTGCAATTGGATTCTAGATTTTCTGACTAACAGACCTCAGTCCGTCAAGTTAGATAACCTCTCCTCCTCCATCATCACCCTGAACACCGCCGTGCCACAGGGCTGCGTACTGAGCCCTCTCCTGTACTCCCTCTTCACCTATGACTGTGTTCCTGTTTATGGCTCCAACACCATAATCAAATTTGCAGATGACACCACGGTGGTAGGTCTGATCAAGGATGACGATGAATCAGCCTACAGGGATGAGGTGCAGCACCTGGCTGTATGGTGTGCCACCAATAATCTACAGCTAAACACCCAGAAGACAAAGGAGATCATTGTGGACTTCAGGCGGACTAGGAGTCATGCACACACACCCATCTACATCAACGGAGCTGAAGTGGAGCGTGTGTCGAGTTTCAAGTTCCTTGGCATCCACATCTCTGATGACCTCACCTGGTCCCATAACACCTCCACTCTGGTCAAAAAGGCACAGCAGCGCCTTTACTTCTTAAGGAGCCTTAAGAAAGTTCACCTGAATCCCAGGATCCTTGTGGAATTCTACCGCTGTACCATTGAGAGCATACTCATGAACTGCATCTCAGTATGGTACAGCAATTGCTCCGTATCTGACCGCAAAGCACTCCAGCGGGTGGTGAAAACTGCTCAACGGATCACCGGCACCCAGTTAACTTCCATTGAGAACATTTATTATAAGCGCTGTCTGGGCAGGGCAAGAAACATCATCAAGGATGCCTCTCACCCTAACCATGGACTTTTCACCCTCCTTCCATCCGGCAGGCGTTACAGGTGCCTACGCTCTCGCACTAGTAGGCTCAGAAAGAGCTTCTTCCCCGAGGCTGTGACACTTCTGAACGCCACACCACCAATCTAACCTGCACCTGCTTATTACTGCACTGGTCACAGTACTTTACACACATGCATTTGCACTACTCATATTTTGCACAGACTGCACATTGTCAAAGTCATTACACTATAAACTGTCTAAAGTTGTTACTGTACAAGCACAGTAAACTATTTCTATAAAATATTGCACTACTGCTATTTTGCATAGAATACATTGTTCTATCAATACTTTGCACACTCATCCAGCTGTATTTATTTATTACCACTGTTCTCACGTTTCTGCTGTTCATAATGTGTATATATAATCTGTAATCTATATAATCTACATTGCTCTGTTCATAATGTACATACAATCCCTACATTGCATTCCTATTTTATATTCTGTATATACTCTGCTCAATACTGTATATAGCAATTCCACTGTATATTCTGTAAATCATATCTTCACTTACTCTGCACTTATGTATATAAAACACTATATTCTTGCACTTCTGGTTAGATGCTAACTGCATTTCATTAGCTCTGTACTTGTACTCTGCATAAATGACAATAAAGTTGAATCTAATCTAATCTAGGCTAACTGATAAAATCGTCAGGGCAGCGCTGACAACACGTTTTTGTGTGAGTGTGTAACCGTAGTGTGCGTGTGCAAGGACGTGTGATTGCAGTAATGAGACAGAAATGTTTTTGTTAGTCCTGTGTGCTGTATAGGTACTGTATGCTAATTTCCGTTATTACAGTTAACTATGCGAAGTGATATGGAACTGTAATGCGGTCAAGAAAGCTGCCTGGAACTACGTTCGCCGTGCGTTTCCCTGAAAATAATTGCACACCTCAGAACGTTCGTCAGCCAATCAGATTCAAGCATTCAACGGCCCCGTAGTATAATAGCATTTAACCTGTTAGCCTGCACCAGAGCGACCTCGCACTGAACGCTCTTTGTTTGCATGTGTCATTGTTTTCTAATAGAATAAATGAAACGGGACAAAGTTAATCTTGTCAAACTCTATATCATTCTGAGGGTCTAAGCCTCAAGCATCGACGACAGATCGCTGTTTTTCGATGGAAAGCTTATAAGGAATGAGTGGCACAAATTTGCTACATTTGTGTAAGCAGTACACATCCAAACACGCAGAGTAAAAAAGCCGTACGTACCTTTATCATTGTAATAACGAGCCACAAACGCGTCCACTGCTGAAATCCCAGTTTAGTTAGAGAGGTAAGGGTCCACAGAAAAACATCCCAGCGAGCACTTTTAGTCCAGCGAAACAATAACGTTGTAATAAGGATGAATATTCCTTTGTTTACGTTTCATTTCTTCAGAGAGTTATTGTTCGCGTCCGTTATGGAATAAATTACGCTCAAAAACAGCGTCTTGGTGGTAAAAAAACAAAACGATTTTGTAGAATACGGTCTTACAAACATAATGAGACCGTCTACGGAAAAAAAAGTCTCAGAAAAGCGGAATATAGATTATTTGAATTTGGCGCTCCCTCCTGCCGGCAGTGACGCTTCTGTGACGCACGCTGTCATCTGAGCGGGGCGTAACTTAGCGATCTGCTTTATCCATAAAAAACTGTTTTTTTTTTCTTCTACATTTTTTATATGTGTGTGTGTGTATTGTGTGGGGAATGTGGCCGTGTCTGCATGATTATAATCTGTATGGACGCACATCAGCGTGTTTATTAGCGACTCTATGACGGCTATCATTGTGATTCATTGATCAGCTATTATTGATTATATGGCCCATCTGTTTGATTATAATCTGAATGGAAGCACATCAGCGTGTGTTTACTGACTCTATGACCATGTCTGGCAATATCACTTCACGTCTGGCAGTGATATTTATCATTGTAATAACGAATAACGAAGAATACTTCAGTATACATACTATATACAAAGCATTTTTTTCTATTTTTTTTCCTTTTTTATTACTCAAATAATTATTTTTGTATTTTTTAGTGCTCAAATAAATCTGTCTATTATTTTATAATTGAAAAACTATGCAGGAACATGTATAATGACTAAAATAGCTTGTATAATTCTGCAATCCATTTGGTGGTTATTTTTCCTCAAACAGGGGGGTGGGGGGACTATAAATAGTTTCAGAAAAAATATTGCAGGAATCTCATTTTTCATGGTATCTTCTTCAAATTTGAAATATGAACTGATGAGACACATGGCTTTCGATCCATTACTTTTCTGGATTGCTCCAGGACTTATTTCATGTATTTGTATATGAAATAAAAAAACATTCAGTGTGGAAAAATATTTTTCAAGGCACGTCAGTGTCTATAACTTTTTATCTTTTTGAGCATTATCAACTCTGGATGATAGATAGTAAAGCCCAGAGTCTCTTCTTTCCAAAGATACCTAATTTGTTTGTGTAAGCACACTTTGTCACAAACTGTTACCATTTTAATTCAGGTAGGTTATTTTCACCTGCGAGGCCCTAAATGGGGTTGAAGGTTAAAGTGTTAATTTGACCATAAAAAAAAAAGAGTCCAGAAAAATTCAAACGGAAAAAAACAGAATCCAGAAAAATTAAAATGGTAAAAATTGAATGTAGAAAAAAATAAAACGGAATTTGGGGAAAAATAAAACTGATTTCATAGGGCCCTATATCTGGAAATATTTTGGTTATGAAGCAAATGAGAATATCAACAAATAGAACTTTGGATTTTAATTAGTACATGTATTAGTAAACGTTAGTTTCAATTAACATTTAACTAAGATTAATAAAAGATTAATAAATAAATCAACAAATGCAGTACCTGAAGACATTTTTTTGTTCATGTAAAATATACCGCATGTTCTCGACTTGTTACATTTATCTTTAAATTAAAAAAAATTACCCCCTTAATATTGTGGCAGTTTTTTTCTCCGTGGTATCGAAAATGGTATCGAGTATCGATATTTTTCAAGGTATCCTATCAAAGTTAGAAATTCCAGTATCGTGACAACACTACACTGTGTACAATGCTTACGCGTTTTCCATCAATGGAAGCGTAACGGGAGGCTTTGCGTGCAGTGTGAACGAAAAATGTGACTTTGGCATGTAAATACTACGCCGAATGAAAATGCAAACTTGTTGTATAGATACGCAGTAGTAAGAGACTGGGTTGAAATAATTATGTTCACTGATTTGGTAGATAGCAAATGTTAAAAAACAAGACTTCCGGTGCACAGTTTTCGTGGAGCAGCATCTCTGACGGATCCGTGAGCATCATGTCTCCCGCCGGCGGCCAAACACAGGCTGACCGGGACCCGATGAAGGAACCGCACCAGCTCTGAGTCTCACTCGCTTATTGCTTCAGTATCCCATGTTGAACTGCATCATGTCGCCGGGATGATAATCTTCTGGAATAAAGTGATCGCTAAGTTACACACCACGGCGTTGTTTGAAGCAGATGCATTAGTGAAGTCCCGTCTCTTCAGCTGCACTAACGCACCGAGGCCCGGAAGATACCGTCCTATTTCTTGTTAGGAAACCTGTGGACTCAATGTCCTGACAGGCTGGAGTTTGTGCAACCTCCACAAACACAATAATTTACCATGACCATGATAAATAGAAATAAAAATAACTGCTGAAAACACACTGACTCACACCCGCTCCACTGAATACCAGCAGAGATGCACACGACTCCCTCTCGTGATGTAATATGACCCGATGTTGAAAAAAAAGCTGTTTTTGAGAACTGTCAAGGAAAGCGTCACTTTTTCTCCTAAATAAAACAGTTTCAGATCCTGCATTAACAGTTCATGTGGTATTTTCATACAAGGTTATATATTCATTTGAAAAATTTTTTAACCTGCAATATGCTCTTTAATATAGAGGTATACCTTAAAGATTTTGCCTTTGCCAGCGGTTTACTGAATCGAATAGAGAGTTTTCTACACTCATATTTGAACAACTCCCAATTAGAAGATATTGAAACTGATGGTTTTCCTTTAAATTCTTCAATAATATTCTTAATACCTGAACAGTAAGGAGGAGCAGGACAGATATCACTGGATTTAATAAAAGGAGACATGAAATCAGATATAAGCCAATAATCTATACCTGCTTTTTTAAGAGATCTGCACTAAACCAAGAATATGAACAAGCATCAGTATGCATAAACCTGTAAGCATCCAATAGAGAAAAGGAAGTTACAAAAATCATTAATAATGGTGTTACCTCTGCGTTTTGAAGGAAATCTATCCATACATAAGTCAGGAGCTTCGTTAAAATCTCCTCCGACTATTACTGCAGCAGAGGGATATTTACTTTTTAAATCAAAGATTTTAGAAGAAAGATCATGAAAAAAACTGCTGTTTTGCTTATGATTGTTAAAACCATGAACATTGGCCAAGATAAACAAGAAATCTCCCAAAAGAATAACAACAATAATCCCTCTGCCCTCAGAAGAAGAAAAGGACTGAAGAATAGAGGATCAAACTAAATCAGATCTCCAGCGGAGAGGTTAGTACATGACAGAATAAAATATCACCTCCCCATTGATTGCACCAAAAAGATTCATCTTTGGAAGAAGAATGCGTTTCTCGAAGAAAATAAATCTCTCTTTTCTGTGACATACAAAATAAAAATAAAGCTTTGCGTTTAGATAAATCACAAATCCCCCGTACATTGAGAGAAAAACAAGAAAGTTTAACTGACATACGAACAATACGAGAAAAACTTTTAACCGCTACAGTAATAAAGAATATATCAAATCTAATACAATAAAGTGCAAAACTTAAAACTTATCCAAACCCCTCTTTAACAGCGTAAACTTATTTTAAACTGTCTCCGCTTAACATATTACAACAATACTGTGTATTTATCAGCTGCTTGTCAACTTCCATACTTTGCCAGTTAGCAGTTCCGCAGTGAAAATGGCAATAACCATAACTGGCATAAGAGCACCTAACCTCTAATGTCCATTAGAAGTCAGATATGGTCCGCACAAATCCTCTTTCCATCAACAATAGCAAATGGACCCTTGAAACCAGCACGAAGACCCTCTTTTCGGGCTTTCTCCACCAATGGCCACAGTTTATTCCGGGCTTCCTTCGTTCTCTGCATCAGGTCCTCTGTTACGTTGGTATATCATAGTATATAACAAAAAGTAGTAAAAATGTCTGGCTAAAGAAAAGGAAAGTTATTATAGAATATGAATACTCCAAATTGTTTTGTGTGCACTTCATATATAAAACATGTTTTTCAGTTTCAGATCACAATTAATCAACCTTACACACAAAATACAGATGAATCAGCAGATGTCAAGGTCTTTTTGCTTTTGCTTTCAGACAAAGTATTAATAACTGATCCTTTTGTAGTCAAGATGTTTTTTAGTTAATTCTTTTTCTGCTCTACCCATGCAAACCTTTCAAATTAGCCATGTGCTTTTGCTTCTGGTTGTATGGTTCCTCATTGATATTAACCCTCGGGCCTGACATGAATTCATAAATCAAATATTCACAGATTATGCACACTAACTCCTATATTGTGTCTGTGAGAGCGCAGGAGGTTATATACAGCAGGTTTTAAAGCCAGCCCATCATAGCTGTCACAGAAACTCACTCATTTTATTTTGTACGACACAAAACATCAACAGAATATCAATTACATTTACAAATAAAAACAATAATAAATATGAAAATAATTTCATCAGGTAAACATGGATACAGTGTCACATGCAAGAGAGGACAACATAATATTAAATAGACTAAAACAGACAAACCTGTGCCTTGATGAAAACAAAACAAAAACATTGGGGCGCTCTGCATGCAGCCTCTGGTCTATAGTGAGCAGCATGTGTGAATCACTGCAGACATCTACTGGACAATTCATCAAAATGTTTATTTTCCCCAGAATAAAATAACATAAAATGTGTGTTTATTTAAAATTACAAAAGAAGTGCAGAAGTTGTTAATTACTTTAGGTAATTTTCCGGTTCCTCATTACATATGTTTTCCTGGGGGAGCTCAGAAGTCTCCAATATTGTCAATGTACAATTTTACTCCATTTAATAAACCATAAACATAAAGTCTTTTGTTGAAATACTTGCTGAATGGAAAATTTGGTCAAACATATTAATAAAAAAAAAAGCTGTGTTTGTCATCTTCAGAAAATTCAGTTAATAATCAGGTCTTGATCACTTGATTTATTATTTCACCTTCACATAGTTCCCCTAAAGATCACCGGCGCTGTTGCACCCAATTCTATAACCAAATCTATACCTTTTCCTGGATATCTACTTTACTGCAAAGATCTCCAACCCTGATGAAACCAGAGGTGGACAAAGTACACAACTCCATTACTTGAGTAAAAGTATAGATACTGCTGGACAAATATTACTCCATTGCTCCATACTTTTAAGTAAAAGTACAAACTTGCTTTTAAAACTACTTGTAAGAACCAAAAGTAAATTTCCTTTTTTGTGTCAACTTTATTGGTGTTGTAATGTATGTAATATTTGCAAAGCCTTATGTCTCTGAAGCGACTCATAATCCATTACACTTACTGAATACACTGACTAGCTTGTAGTAGGCTATCTTTGGAGTATAGAGCTTTTAGGATGTTAAAAACATATCCACCTTGTTTTTCAATGCGGAAGTAAGGCGTTTTCTGTGACCATGTGGGACTTCCGGTTCATTAGCCGCTGTAGAGAAATAACGAGAAGAATAACAACATGCAATAAACGGTAATATTGTTTGCACTACAAACCAGTGTGTTAATAGTTAAAGGGGTCATTGGATGTTTTGCATGTTGTTTGAACATAAATGTATGTTAGCAGTGTATGAACACAATCACATTTTTTAAATTTGAATAAAATGAAAACTAAAAGACTGAAATTTCAAATCACATGAGCCAATATTTATTCACAATAGAACATAGATAACATAACAAATGTTTAAACCGAGTAATTTTACAATTTTATACACAAAATGAGCTCATTTCAAATTTGATGCCTGCTACAGGTCTCAAGATAGTTGGGACGGCGGCATGTTTACCATGGTGTAGCATCTCTTTTCAAACCAGTTTGAAGACGTCTGGGCATCGAGGTTATGAGTTTCTGGAGTTTTGGTGTTGGAATTTGGTCCCATTCTCGCCTGATATAGATTTCCAGCTGCTGAAGAGTTCGTGGTCATCTTTGATGTATTTTTATGTTTAATGATGCACCAAAAGTTCTCTATAGGTGAAAGATCTGGACTGCAGGCAAGCCAATTCAGCACCCGGACTCTTCTACTACGAAGCCATGCTGTTGTAATAGCTGCAGTATGTGGTTTTGCATTGTCCTGCTGAAATACACAAGGCCTTCCCTGAAATAGACGTCGTCTGGAGGGGTGCATATGTTGCTCTAAAACCTTTATATACCTTTCAGCATTCACAGTGCCAAAACATGCAAGCTGCCCGTATGCACTTATGGACCCTCATACCATCAGAGATGCTGGTTTTTGAACTGAACGCTGATAACACGCTGGAAGGTCTCCCTCCTCTTTAGCCCGGAGGACACGGCGTCTGTGATTTCCAACATGAATGTCAAATTTGGACTCGTCTGACCATAGAACACTTCTCCACTTTGAAGCAGTCCATTTTAAATGAGCCTTGGCCAACAGGACACGACAGCACTTCTGGACCATGTTCACATATGGCTTCCTTTTTGCATGATAGAGCTTTAGTTGGCATCTGCAGATGGCACAGCGGATTGTGTTTACCGACAGTGGTTTCTGGAAGTATTCCTGGGCCCATTTAGTAATGTCAATGACAGAATCATGCTGATGAGTGATGCAGTGTCATCTGAGGGCCTGAAGACCACAGGCATTCAACAAAGGTCTTCGCCCTTGTCCCTTACGCACAGAGATTTCTCCAGTTTCTCTGAACCTTTGATGATGTCATGCACTGTAGATGATGAGATTTACAAAGCCTTTGCAATTTGACATTGAGGAACATTGTTTTTAAAGGATTCCACAATCTTTTTACACACTCTTTCACAGATTGGAGAGCCTCTGTCCATCTTTACTTCTGGGAGACTCTGCCTCTCTAAGACATCCCTTTTATAGCTAATACTGTTACAGACCTGATGTCAATTAAATTAATTAGTTGCTAGATGTTCTCCCAGCTGAATCTTTTCAAAATTTCTTTGTTGTCCCTGTGCCAACTTTTTTGAGACCTGTAGCAGGCATCAAATTTGAAATGTGCTTTCCTGTAGCTCAAATAGTAGAGCATGGCGCTAGCAACGCCAAGATCACGGGTTCGATTCCCAGGGAAAGCAAGAGCTGATAAAAATGTAAAAACTGTAACTTGAATGCAATGTAAGTCGCTTTGGATAAAAGCGTCTGCTAAATGCAAATGCAAAAATGAGCTCACTTAGTGGATAAAATTGTAAAATTTCTCTGTTTAAACATTTGTTATGTTCTCTATGTTCTATTGTGAATAAAATATTGGCTCGTGTGATTTGAAAGTCTTAGTTTTCATTTCATTCAAATTTAATGTTATAGAATGTTATAGGATTTTCATTAAGACCCTAATGAAAACTTGTGGAAAATGGGTTTTAACTATTAGAGGAACAGGAAGAAATAATTAAAAACACTTACATTCTAACATACAGCTCTTAGACTGCACAGAATAGAGAAACATTGCCGATTTTGCAAAAGTTATGAGTAATGAAAGTCATTTTTCTTACAATATCTGACAGCAACAGAAGATAAGATGATATAGTTTAGTCCACAATCCATCTTATCAGTTACTCCTAAACTCCTTATAAGAAAGAAGGGGTTTCTGGTCTAGGTACAACCAATGGGATACATGTGCTCACATATGATTTTGCTCATTTTTGTAGCCACATGTACCAGAACTGCTGCTCAAAATCCTGTCGGCTGACTGGTTTTCTCATTGCATTACAGACAACATGAGGATGTGCTCCAGATACTTTAGCAAGGACAGTATACTGTAGTTATAAGTAGGTGCTGCATTGAGAGACTATTGAGACTGTATTAAAAATGGTACTGTATTAAAATAAACTTGTTTCTGGTAATTCATTTGGATTGTGTTGTAGTTCAGTGTAAAGTCTGTGTTTTATTGTAAACAGTGTTAGTAGCAGATGGGGATCTGTAAAGAGTAACCATCATCCTTTTTACTACACTTATATCCTGCTTTTTGATAGATTTGATTTATATAACTCTTTGAAAAAGTTATGTTTTTATTAACTTATAACCAGATTATTATTGCTTTTATTGCTTCTCCCATTACTAAAGAAAATAACTGCATTCTTGACACTGTTAAAATATTCCACTCATATCCTGAAGAGGGAGCAAGAGATGAGGAAGCTGACAGAGAAAGTGAAACTATTACAACTGGATCTGTTTTGTTATATGAGGAAGTGAAGTGCATTGAGAGAGAAAAACAGTGAGTATCACGATTTCACAATTATCTTTGATAGCCAAACTCAATCCAGACTGATTTAAAGTGAAGTACAGCAGCAGGATCAGATATTCTGAAAGTAGTTTAAATGACATTAGGAGATAAAACACAGAGTCTGTAAATCGTCTGATTCCAGCTTTACTTTCATTTTAACACAGTGCTCGTCTGAACTTGTTCTGCAGTTTGTGAATAATGTGATTCTGTGTAAATAATATCAGGATGAAATACGATACGATTCACCTCTATTAAGCCGGGCTGTGCTATTTTCGTCCAATTTTGAGCCGAATTCTGGCTCGTGCGACTCTTTTTTTTTTTTTTTGTCGGGCCCTATTTCCGCTTTGTCGTGTGTCGTTTGTTGTGCAGTGTTTGCTCGGTGTACAGGGGGAAATGAGAAGCGATTAGCCTCTCCCGACAGGCAATCGGATGGTCGGGTGAATTTCTGACATGTAACCCCTCGTGAGGGTATCGCACAGCTGAAGCAGAGCTACGAACCACTGTCCTAAACTGCTTTTTCCCTCACTGCGCCTGCGCGGAAATAGAGCCATTTAATCTTTAATGCGGTAAGAAAGAAAACGAAAAAAAGGAAGATCTTTTGATAAAATTATGTTATTATCACGGGAAATGTGAATCATTGCCCATCATTTTGCAATTAGTAATATAGACAAACAAGTCGCAGCATTACCAGCTTCACTGACAGTACTGTAAGTTACAGTAGGGCCTACTGAAAGTAAAGCTGGCATAGTAATGCTATTTATAATTAAAATTCAACTGAAAAGTTGGAAAAACATGTAAAAGAACTATATGTTTTAAAGAGAATAAAAAATAACATCAAAAATAGATCGGTGCTGTCTGTTGTTTATTAATTCATGCTGTGGTTCTACTATGTTGTCTGTTGACACCGTGGAACATCATACTAACCTTTAAACAACATTCTACTAACGTTAAGGAAACTGGGCATTTTTATATTCAAATGTTACAAATCAACGTTCCTAGAATGTTACAAATCAACGTTCCTAGAATGTTGAATTTTAAAACAAAATTAAGTTGAAAGAACGTTTGAGGAACATCATACGTTTTAAAACGTTCCTCTAACGTCAAGAAAACTGGTCATTTTTTTATGTTCCCAAAACCAATAATGAATATTTGTAGAACGTTCTTATAACAAAATTCTGTTAGCTGCGTGATGCTTTTTATTTTTTAATTATTTTTTTAAGCTATCTCTGGCTATCGTCCATATACTGTGTCATCATCTGCGCAACTCGAGTATTTCACACGTATATAAAACAGCTGCAACAAAAATATTCCTTGTGTTTTTCATAAAAACATGAATTACCACGATAGGGGTATATTCTGTTGGGTTCTTCAGAGAAGCACTTGTCTTTTTTAACAAGCAGCACAGTGTTTGACCTAAAATATTTTTGATGGTAATAATAGATGTATGAAACTTACATTTCACTGACTCTGTATAATTGTGTATGTGAAGAATAAAAATCTTGAATCTTGAATGAAAACATGACGAAGGATTCACATATTAAACTCACCCATTTTTTTATGTCCACAGACATACCAGGCCAATAAAAGCGCTTGTTTATGGCATCCAGGGTTTTTAATGCCACAGTGAGCACCTATTGGGCTGCTGTGGAGCTCTTCAAAAATTTCTTGGGCACTTTTTTTCGTGCTGACCACTTTTGCCAAAGTACCTTCTTTTTTTATATAATACAAAGCTTCATCTAAAAAGTATAAAAATCATTATAAACAACCAGTGAAGCCACTAAATCCAGGTGTACATTTTACATTACTTTCAAAAATTAGAAATATAAACTTATCTTGTCTGGAAAGACCCTGAGGTATCTTTCCAAATCTTTTAAAGTCTGTCAGTGCTTTGAATTCAGCCTCATCCATCTTCAACACAACAGTGCAAAATCTAATAAATGAGTCCTATACAGCAGCAGGATCAGATATTCTGAAAGTAGATAAAATGACATTAGGAGATAAAACACAGAGTCTGTAAATCGTCTGATTCCAGCTTTACTTTCATTTTAACACAGTGCTCGTCTGAACTTGTTATGCAGTTTGTGAATAATGTGATTCTGTGTAAATAATATCAGGATGAAATAGTTGTTCATGTGTGCAGGTCATTACTGAGGACTGACTGATGAGACAGAGCTGGATTTGAGAAAATTAACTGCTGAGATGATTCATAACTCACTCTGTGTATCAACATCTGTATCTGCTTTTAGATGAAACCATGGCCTCCAGAATGAATCTCTCTGAAGAACATCACACACAGATAAAGACAGTCAAGAGGTGAGAAAACTGAATATGTTTCACATTTTTAATGTTCAGAAACAATAAATGCATGCTACAATAACACGATTTCAACCGTGCCCCTCAGATCTTTGAGTCAAGTGGATTTTGAATGCAGCTTCCAAAAGACACAAATAGCTGATTAATATATGTTTGTCTCTGATAAACGATCACACCGGTGTGATTAGATGTTCGGTGCTAAATTCAAATCTGTGTTTGCTCAACTTCACTGTCTGGCACGGAGCCAGAGACTGCTGTGTTTTTAGCTCCAGCACTGCGCATTATAACCAATCACACATGATTCTGTTGAGCTCATGAGTACAATGACCAATAAGAGGCATTCAGATGAGTGTTTTATTCAGTGTGAGCGCTCCCTGAATGAATTCTGCTCTCTGACCATTTCTCTCATCAGAAACAACAAAGTGCAGATGTGCGTAAGATGTGAGCAAGATATTCATTTCACAATGTAAGCAACTTCAGTGATTAATGGGAGTTTTTGAGAGTGCTTGAATTAGACTAAAGTCAATGATAATGTTCTTTGATAATGTAAACGGAGAGTCTATTTACACTAATTCTCCAGCATCGTGTGATTGGCTCTGTGAAGATTATAAAAAGCTGCTATGGGGTTGAACCCGTCTTTTGCTATGGACCAGCAGCTCCAGTGGCGCAGATGCTAAATCACTTATGGGAGGATTTTTGACGCGATCGACTAGACTTTTCTCCCTTTTCAAATCTCATATCACATCGTAAAGGCATTCATTTTTAATAAAAATGAAAGAAATAACCAGAAAGTTGAAAATACAGTATCGGGTAGGTAGGGTTAGGGTAGGTGTAGGGAGGGCTTTATTGTATCAATAAGGTGGCATCCATTTAATAACCTGAATTAAAATGATAATTTACACTCAATACGTTATTATTGCATACTGGTTTATAATTTATTACAATACTGAAGTCCATTGCTATTTGAAGGTAAGAAAAATGACTGCAGTTTGAACTGAGGAGGGCCTATAATCAGTCCAGGGCACCTCTGCGTCATCATCCGTCCCTGCACCAGTGTCTCTGTATTGCTCTATTTTATTCTATAATGCATGAATGAAGAGGGCACATGGGCCAGATCCTTTTATTGATAGAAAATAATACTTTAATCTGTTAACTCTCAAGACACAACACAGTCCTCCATGAAAAAAATATGTACATCGGTTGCAGATATTTCTATGTTCTTTCAACATAATTGATCTCCGTTTATGTTCCCTAACTCCGTGTAGAGCTCAGATCCATCCACAGCGAGAGACTAAATGGTGATGGGTGCGAATCAGTTTCCTTCACAAAGGAGCGGGGTTTCTGAAGAACTCATAACTACTTTATTTAGCTTCAACATGACTAATTCTATATGATTGAACATCCTTACAGAATAAATACATGCTACATGATTCAAATATGTTTAGATGAGGAACATAAATTAATCATGTAGGAAATATGAAATGCATATTTAAAAATTCAACAACCTCCCCATCGCCATTTTTCAGTGAAAGATGAACATTAAAGGGAGTTTGAAACAGTAAAGGTGTTTCTGTCAGAGCAGTGTGAGATTTTCAGAAACAGTTTGTATTGCTGTTGTGTTTCAGTCTGTGTGAGAATGACTCTCCTGAACCCAGCTGTGTGTCCATCAAGAGTGACCGGTCAATGGATCCTCCAAATACATTCAGCTCGGGAGAATCATCTGCTGATCTGAGGTGCTGTTTAGTTTACAGTATAAGAAATATATATAAGATATTAATTTATTTACTGATCTGTATTAAATACTTCCATACATGTTTATATGCATATATTTACATGTTTTTAACTGCAGTCAAAAACATGAAGGACCAGAATCACATTCAGCAAAGAAGAACTTAGACTCCATTTTCAAGGTTGGTTTTGTGTGTGTGTGTGTGTGTGTGTGTGTGTGTGTGTGTTTGTGTGTGTGCGTGTGTGTGTGTGTTTGTGTGTGTGTGTGCGTGTGTGTGTGTCCATCCCAACACAATAACTCTCTGGGTAAAAGTAATAAGAAATGGGTAAATCTGTGAAATCCTCTCTGTAATAGTCACATTTACTTTCCTACACATGTAAGATAATTTGTAGGCCACTATAAAGCAGGTCAACGATCACTAAAGTAGAGAAGATGAATCCATATGTAACCTGACTGCTGCACAAAGATGAACATCAATCTAGCAAACAGCCAATCCAGTCAAACTCCCTCTTTTAATCTCAGTATCTGTAGACGCTGATGTCTGAGCAAACAGTGGAAGTTATTAGCAGGTGTGATATAATTCAGTGATGTTTAGTTTTCATGCCTTTGACTAAACAAAATAATATTCACTATTTCAGGAGCTTGAGCAGAACATCATCTCTGTGATGAAGAGTGAGCTGAAAGGTTTTAAGAGACTACTGAGTCCAGATTACCCAGAATGCTCTGAAAGAGACCATTATGCTGACGAGGGTCATATCAGAGTCAGAGAGGGGCTTCTGAAGATCACACTGATCATCCTGAGGAAGATGAACCAGACAGACCTCGCTAACACACTACAGACCAGTAAGAGCTCTGCATCAGCTGATTATAGCCTGTGTTTTTATTATGAACCTTCTGTCTCTCAATCTCATGACACAATCTAATATCTAACATATCAAACCTAAAAATACATTTCTAAAATATTGCTCTGCCAATAACAAGAATTATTTCCTTTGCTCAGAACTGATGCCAGTGTATCAACAAAAACTCAGATCCAGACTACAGGATAAATATCAGAGAATCAATGAAGGACTGTCCAATAATGGAGACTCAACACGTCTGAATGAGATCTACACAGAGCTCTACATCACAGAGGGAGGCAGTGGAGAGGTCAATAATGAACATGAGGTGAGACAGATTGAGACAGTGTCCAGGAGACCAGAGACACAGGAGACACCAATCAACTGCAATGACATATTTAAACCCTCACCTGGACAAGACAAACCCATCAGAACTGTGCTGACTAAAGGAGTCGCTGGAATTGGAAAAACAGTCTCTGTACAGAAGTTCATTCTGGACTGGGCTGAAGGAAAAGCCAATCAGGATGTTCATTTCATATTTCCACTTCCTTTCAGGGAGCTGAATCTGATACAGAAGAATCTCAGTCTTGTGGAACTTCTAAACCACCTTCACAAAGAAACCAAAGAATTTAAGTCAGCAGATTATGAAGACTACAAAGTCATGTTCATATTTGATGGTCTGGATGAGTGTCGACTGCGTCTAGATTTCCAAAACAATCGGAGCTTGTCTGATGTGACAGAATCAGCCTCAGTGGATGTGCTGCTGACCAACCTCATCAAGGGCAATCTACTTCCTTCTGCTCTCCTCTGGATCACCTCTCGACCAGCAGCAGCCAATCAGATCCCTCCTGAGTGTGTCCACCAGGTCACAGAGGTACGAGGATTCAACGACCCTCAGAAGGAGGAATATTTCAGGAAGAGAATAAATGATCCGAGTCTGGCTGATAGGATCGTCACACACATCCGATCATCAAGAAGTCTGTTCATCATGTGTCACATCCCAGTCTTCTGCTGGATTTCAGCCGCTGTTCTGGAGAGGATGATGGGTAAAGCAGAGAGAGCAGAGATTCCCAAGACTCTCACACAAATGTTCACACACTTCCTGATCTTTCAGACCAAACTGAAGACTCAGAAGTATGATGGGAAATATGAACTTGATTCTGATCAGGCTAGAAAGACTATTCTGTCTCTAGGAAAACTGGCTTTTGAACAGCTGGAAAAGGGGAACCTGATCTTCTATGAGGAGGACCTGAAAGAGAGCGGCATTGATGTCAGAGAAGTGTCAGTGTACTCAGGAGTTTGTACCCAGATCTTCAGAGAGGAGTCTGGACTGCAGCTGGGGAAGGTGTACAGCTTTGTTCATCTGAGTATTCAGGAGTTTCTTGCTGCTTTATTCAAGCTGCTGTCCTTTTCTGAACAAAACACAGGACTGTGGAATATATTCAGGTCACGTGGATCAGATCATATGTTCATGACCAGTTTCCTGAAGAGAGAAGTGGACAAGGCCTTACAGAGTGAGAACGGACACTGGGACCTTTTCCTCCGGTTCCTTCTAGGTCTCTCACTAGAGTCTAATCAGACTCTCTTACAAGGCCTCCTGAGAAAGACAGTAAGCAGCTCTCAGATCAATCAGGAAACAGCTGAATACATCAAACAGAAGATCAGGGAGAATCCCTCTCCAGAGAAATTCATCAATCTGTTCCACTGTCTGAATGAACTGAATGATCGTTCACTGGAGCAGGCGGTCCAAACATACCTGAGCAGAACAGATTACAGTCATCTCTCTGGAGTCTCTCTGTCTGCTGCTCAGTGGTCTGCTCTGGTGTTTGTGCTGCTGAACTCAGAAGAAGAGCTGGATGAGTTTAATCTGAGTAAATATGATTCATCAGAAGAATGTCTCCTGAGGCTGCTGCCAGTGATCAAAGCATCTAGAAAGATTGAGTGAGTATTTTACAGTGTCTTTGTTTTATTGACTTTATTGTGAACAGTAGGCCTGTGTTTCTCTACACTGTTTCTGTATATTTTGAGGTCTTTCTTATTTGACACACTCAGCTAACATCACAGAGCGCTCTACTAATGACCTGAAGTGTTGAATCAGGTGTGTTTGATAAGAGAGATTCATCCAAACTGTGCAAAGATGAGCTGCCTCCAGGAACAGGGTTGTGACTCTCTGATATTACAAATACTGGATTAGAATAAAAAAAATGTTTCTTTGTGTCTGTGTGTGTGTGTGTGCGTGTGTGCGTGTGTGTGTGTGTGTGTGCGTGCGGAAAGCCATATAAACAGAGGAGCTCATAAGTTTTTCAGCCTGGTTCATATGAGAACCTGGAGATTTGGTTTGGTCGTCACACAGGCCACGGCATGCAGTGTGACCCATAAAATATAACTATAAAAAAATAAATTAATAGTAGTGATAATAATATTGCACTTTATTTAGTTTTTATTTAAATTAAATAATAAACTAAATAATCAAGTGTGATAATACTATTTTATTTTAAAAAGGGAGTATTACATACACACACAATTATTTTATATTAAAGTTAAAAATAAAATGCTAATATTTTGACACATTATTATTTTTTTAATTGTAATTTTCATCATTTTCAAAGGTGAAATCAGCTAGCTTTTATTTTGGCGGGTTGCCGGCAAGTAAGTTTATGCGCTTCCGGGTTTAGAGCCGCTGATTGAAGAGCGTCAGTGAATGAAATGTCAGTTTTGCTTTGAAAACGGCAGCGGCTAGATTATGCTTTCATGAACATTCCGTCATTGTAAGTCTATGGGATTTTTTTGTCTGTTTTTTCGTCCGCTGTGTGAACATCGTAGGTCCGATCACTTAGAAAAGATACAGCTCTCCTCTCCTCAATGATCCGGTTGATTTGAGACCTCATTCATGGGTCTGTGACAAACAGTGAATGAACTTAATCTTTATTTTTTCTGTATTTTCTCTGCAGTCTTTCCTTGTGCAGGATTGGAGAGAAAGGCTGGTCTGCTCTGAGTTCAGCTCTGGAGGATCCACACTGTAAACTACAGAAACTACAGTAAGTGTTATTATATTATTAAACACAAAAACTGTGTGAAAATACTGCCAAACAAAAACATTTCATGTTAAAGCGATAGTTCACCCAAAAATTAAAACTCTGTCTTCACTTTAATTATCTTCAAGTCATTTCCAAACAGCATGACAAACACAATGATTATACTGAATGTGCTCAAGACTAATGTATGTTTATCTCGGCTGGATAAAAGAAGCCAGGGTCACACTAGTAGCCTAAAGTTTTGATGGATGATGATTGTCATCAAGGTAAAGATGATTACAGTCACATACAGGATGGTGCATTAGGTGTGTGTTGTGTCTGTTATTTGATGCACAAACGAACCGTGTGTATTTGTGCTCTCGGTGCACTGATCACTATAATATCATATTTCTGCTTGAACACAGCTCAGGATATTCACCTAGTTGAATACACAGAGTTTAATAACGGATGCTCGTGTGTTTTGGAGGAGTTTGTGAGGATCAGTGGTGTTCATGTACATACGGGCATCAGACGCTCAAACAGCTTGTTCTGACAGAGGAAATATTCACTGATGCTGTCGAGCTGCCTTCAGATCACTGAGTTCAGAGATACATACTTTTACATACTTTGTAGATATTATATACAACTTTAGAGACATTTTTGTGAAGTATGTTCATGGGATGCTTAAATCTTTCTTGAATTTGCTTTGTTTAAAAAAATGACATGAAAATACGAAGGTTTTAGTGAATAGAAAAGTTTGGGCTTGCAGTATTGATTTGGAGAAGAGGGGGTCTTGGAGTAAAAAAGGTTGAGGACCACTGCTTTAGGGAAATGCAGGCACGGTTTTATGGGGTACTAAGAAATGAACATTATTGTATTATTTTTTAAATAAAAATGTAACTTAATGCAATATAAAGATACATCCCAACCAGCTTTTTTATTTAGGCCTATTTATTTGATATGCATTGTATTATTTATTTATTTTCCACTTGGTAGATCTCGGTAAGTTTGTCATTTTAAAAGTAGATCCCCGCTCAAAAAAGTGTGGGCACCCCTGGTATATACACTTATTGTTCCTTCACATGCTATCGGAGTAATCGGGAAATTGGATGTGAACGGCCTTTCAAGTCATATTTACTGGGAAATAATTAATAAAAAATAATTTTGATACCAGAGTTTCTGAGTTGGGCGGGTCATAAACTTTAAACATGGTGGAGGGGACAACCATTGCTGCTGTCTGTTCTCACAACAACTACATCCCTTTGTCTGGTCGCTTAAGTACTGTATTTATAGGCTAGATATGAGCGATCATTCAAAGCATATTTTATGTTTTATAAGCAGTGAAATAAGCATGTATTTGACTGAAATTGTCAGAAAACTGCATGTATAGCACGGTGAATGTTTATATGATTGTCAACCAATGGGATGCTACATTTTATTCTTTCTGACATTAAAGCACTTGAACACAACAAGCTCGTAATCACGACTTCATAAGTGGGAAATAGGACATTTCCGATAGCACGAGAAGGCAGCGTTATAGACCAATGAACAACAAAGTACATAAGTATCAGACAAAATGAAACATACAGATACATTTTAATCTGATTTAAGAGTATTTATATCAGAGTAAACCGCACTCATAAATGCTACTGTTTCCTCTGTCAGGTTTGCACCTCTCTCTCTTAGATTCATCTTTCAGCAATTGATGTTATGTATTTATTATCTCTGACTCTGAATTGGATTCTTATTCTTTAATTATGTAACTAACATGATACATTCTTACCTGACAAATAAACTGTTATTTATTCTTCGCTCTTCTGAAATCATAATGACTAGTAGATCTTGTGGAGGCTGATGTTTCCTCAAATCTGTGTCCAGGACAGAACAGACTAAAGGCTCATGGATGAATGGAGCAGTAGCACGTCATCAGAGACCTTTTGATTTCTGTCTATCACTGATTAGCAAGTTGTACTGAAGTGACCAGAACTACACTTTCTGTTCTGATCAAGCAGTAGGCGGCCGACTTAAAGGTGCAGTGTGTAGATTTTAGCAGCATGTAGCGGTTGAGTTTGTGAATTACAAGAAACGGCTCAGTCTCCCGCTCACCGCTCCCTTTAGAGAAGCTACGGAGGCCGATAAAGGGCTAAGATGTCGTAGTCTGAGACAGCAGAGAGTAGCCAGCAATGAGGTTTCTTTACAGAGGGAAATTAAGAAAGTATATTTATTAATTTCCCTTATTGTCTACCCCTGTACTTGTACATCATTGTGTGGGAGTTTTATTCTCAAGAACTAGATTAGCAGTAGACAGCCACTTAAAGAATAGGTTAACCTTGCACCCTCTGACTAATGGCTCTTTTCCACTGCGTGGTACGACTCGGCTCGGCACGGTTCAGAACGGCACGACACGGCTCAGTTCGGCTCGTTTTGTGTTTGCACTGCAGTTTAGTACCGCTTTAGAGAGGACGGGATTATTCACGTGTCGTTATAGTTGCACCACCTCTACTGCCGTGACTCCTGAAAAACGTTTTAATTCTGCGTCGCTCCATCACGCTCTCGCTGGATCCGCTCCTCGGCTATCAACGAGAGGAACATCTGTACTTCCTCAACAGACAACGAAACAGACATTTTTTGGTTGTTTAAAAAAGGTGCGCTCATTCAAAAGTTGCGTTTGATCCTTCTCTGGCTGTGCTGATTTAAATCAGTGACAATTTTCTCCGGCCAATCAGTGATCAGCAGAGTTTAAACGTAATGTTTTGGTAACGGTACGACTCGCTTGAAACCTCGGCCGAGGTGGTGCTAAAAAACGTAACAGGTACTGTTCCCAGTGGAAAACCCACCAGAAGTGAGCTGTACTGAACCGTGCCGCACTATGCAGCGGAAAAGCTCCATAAGTTCAGACTGGAGAGTTTGTGATCGTGAGATTCGTGTGAGAGTCTGCACGTGTGTGATTGTGTGTGTGCGTTTGATTGTGTGTGTGTGTGTGTGTGTGTGTGTGCTTGTGATTGTGTATGTGTGCGCGTGTGATATGTGTGTGTGTGTGTGTGTGTGAGTGCATGTATGGGGTGTGATAACTGCAGTTTTTCTACTCTCTAAGCAAATTGACAGGAGAATTAAGGTGCATACGCTCGCCAGCCGTTTGGCAAAAATCCCATAGTATTCAGGCGTTTGTTTTTTTAAATTAATGCAATGCATAAATACAGAGTTGACATTTAAAGAATGATTATACATAATATACAAAGTATCATGAATATACATTGTCAACTGAAATCAAGTACTAAAGATTACAAGAGAAAAAGTAGAGAAACAAATGAAGATTCAGGCGTCAGACGTAATATTTGACACGTTAGCCGTCACGGTCACGTCTCGGAGCTGAATACAGTACCTGAATTACATATCTTTTTAATGGTCAAATTAAATTTTACTAATCAAAAAGCATGTATAATTAATTAAAATCATGAAACTTAAACAATTTAACATCAATTTATTTAGCAAAAAATACATGTTTAGGGCCCAATTAAATGTTTTATTTTTTCCAACCTTATGTTTTATTGTCTAATTATTTAAAAGTATAAAAACAAGTTTAATTTATTCTAACATTTATTTTTTTTTTTTCTCAGAAACTCTGTGTTGTGTATTTACATTTATTAAGGCATAAAACATTCATTTTATCTTTTAATTAATGAAAATGAAAATAAAATCTTATTTTTTGGAAAATAAAGGGGATTTAATATTAAAATTAATATTAATTATAATAGGCCCAAGCCCTTATTTATTTGTGGGCCCCTCGGTGTTCCCCTGCCCCTTCAGGGTTAGGAAACACTCGACTACATGTCTAAGTGAGGTTCAGAAAGAGTTTTGTGACAAGACCAAGAAAATGTTTCTTCTTTTTAGAAGGTGAAAAATGATACATTTACAGTACATTCAAACACAGTGTTGTACATTGCCCTGCAGGCTGCATATTTATTCCAGGCTATATATCCTTGTTGTTTTACCTAGGCAGCAATATTACCTTAAAACACACACATAAATAAATATATAAATGAATAAATATATAAACATATATAAATGAGATATGCATTACTAATAGTAGACACTGTTGTACAACCCACAAACGCATGAAAACAGTGTGTTATGATCATATCCCAAGTTAAAAAAGTACAATAGTAAAGATAATAGAATTTAGCCTAAGTATTAAGCTAATATCCAGGCGTTTATCCACACGTACGTTATCCACACGTTCATCCACACGTACGTTATCCAGACGCAAAGTAAAAAAAATCCTTTCTCAGCTCCGTCGTCGCCGCGGCACTTTGAGCGCAGCTCCAACACGTGACCGTGACGTCTAACGTCTCATATCTTACGTCTGACGCCTGATTACTATGGGATTTTGGCCAGACGACTGGCGAGCGTATACACGTTAGTTCACCTCTCAGTTTGCTTCGCGATCGCTAATAAATGCACAAAGCACACCTCATAAGTGTGTGCGTGTGTGTGTGTGTCTGCCCGTGTGTGTGTGTGTGTCTGTGAGAGAGAGAGAGAGTGCGCGTGTGTGTGTGTGTGTGTCTGTGAGAGTGTGTGCGTGTGTGTGTGTCTGCCCGTGCGTGTGTGTGTGTCTGTGAGAGAGAGAGAGAGTGCGCGTGTGTGTGTGTCTGTGAGAGTGTGTGCGTGTGTGTGTGTGTGTCTGCCCGTGTGTGTGTGTGTGTCTGTGAGAGTGTGTGCGTGTGTGTGTGTGTGTCTGCCCGTGTGTGTGTGTGTGTCTGTGAGAGTGTGTGCGTGTGTGTGTGTGTCTGCCCGTGTGTGTGTGTGTCTGTGAGAGTGTGTGCGTGTGTGTGTGTGTGTGTGTGTGTGTGTGTGTGTGTGTGTCTGCCCGTGTGTGTGTGAGAAAGTGACAGTTGAGATTCAAATTCATGAACATTCCGTCATTGTAAGTCTATGGGATTTTTTTTGTCTGCTTTTTCGTCCGCTGTGTGAACATCGTAGGTCCGATCACTTAGAAAAGATACAACACTCCTCTCCTCAATGAGCCGGTTGATTTAACACCTCATTCATGGGTCTGTGACAAACAGTGAATGAACTTAACTCATCTTTAGTTGTTCTCTTTCTCTCTGCAGGCTGTATAACTGCAGTATTGGAGAGGAAGGCTGTGCTGCTCTGAGTTCAGCTCTGAGATCAAACCCCTCACACCTGACTGAACTGGATCTGAGCTTTAATAAACCAGGAGACTCAGGAGTGAAGCTGCTCTCTGCTCTACTGGAGGATCCACGCTGTAAACTACAGAAACTACAGTAAGTGTTATTATATTATTAAACACAAAAACTGTGTGAAAATACTGCCAAACAAAAACATTTAGTGTTAAAGGGATAGTTCACCCAAAAATTAAAACTGTCCTCACTTTAATTATCTTCAAATAATTTCAAAACAGCATGACTGTCTTCTCTGAACATAAGAGAAGATATTTAGAGAAATGTTTTTTGTCCACACAATGGAAAGCAATAATACCCAAACTTTGGTTACACTGTAAAAATTTCAGGCCTCCTCAACTCTCCAACAAATTTTCTAGTGACTGATTACATCTACATTTCTCCATCGGCCCAACTGGATTTCTGCTAACTGAATTTGATCAATTGTGGCAACAGTCTGTTATCTGTTGAAATTAAACAACTGCTAACTGTCCAAAAATTAAACGTACAGATCCAAAGTTCTCCAATCCATGATTTACATGTTCTCTGTGGCACCAAGTCTTGTGTAATTGAATCAGTTGAAGAGTATTAAACTGTCCCAACACAGGCATAATCTCTCCTGTGTATGTTTTCAACATGACTCTAGTGTCCTCCAGTGTCTCTGTTGAGAACGCAGCCTGGAAATGTTTCTCAGATACAGTTTCTTACAATCATGTTTGCACTAATAATAGAACCCTCATGTCATTTTTCAAAACTCTAGACACAAAACTCAAAACAGTCATTATTTGTAACACAGGCTATCCAATGTTCAAAACTCTGCATGTTGCATTCATATCTTTAAAGAAGCCTTGCATTTGCAGAAGCATTGGTTCAAAATACTAATTTATTATGAAATATCATAAGAACATTACTTTAGATCCCCCACTCACAAGATACCCATAGTTTCACTGTTTAGTTGTTAGTACAATCATTAAATATAGTTGTTCAAAACACATGATGCAGCTTTCATTATGATTCTACACATTCATACATCATTGAGAAAAGTACAGACACTGGAAACATTACAATTTGAAAATTATTGATGAAATAATCAACACAACAGGTTTTTCAAAAAACTTTCAATAAGAAAAAAAAAAAGATAAGAAAAAATGACTTTAGGCCTACAGTAAAATGTCAACTGGAGTGTCCCTCACCGCACTTCTATGTTTTTATCAACCCTGTCTTGTGAGTTTGGCCACAGGTTCTCATCCACATCATAATGGATGTTTTCATCTTGGAAAACATCTTCTGGTATGGCAAATACAGGCCTGACATCGGTCTCCTTTGATATCATTGCACATATCATCTTTGGCTTGGAGAAGAGGGACTTGTTTGTGAGGTCTATTGTGAACCTTTGACCTCCATGTGGAGAAAAACTCCTCAGTCGGGTTACAGTAAGAAAAGGGGAATATGGGGTAAATACAAGCTGATAAACTGTGGATGGGCCTGAAACCATGATTGCTCTCAGTGCCGCCGCTAGGAGTTTTGGGCCCATTGCACTGATTTTGCTTTGGGTCCCCTCAAAATCACATTCAGTGTGGGGTGGTTAGGCCGCCAGCGAACATCGGTCTGGGCCCGTCTCAACCGCTGGGCTCTCAACCTTTCATCCATGTCATGGCCTGCCTCCTCCAAAAATATGAATGGTTTTCATCAGCTTCCAGCTCTATCAACCTCTAAAAAGACAAGGAAAAATAAATACTGATAACAATGATATAGATGTTTTGGGATTTCTTTTCTCCCAGCAACAGGCATCCTGAAACTGATCATACCTGAACATACTCAGTCCTCAGTTGCTTCACTTTCGTAATGTTGTTCATAATTGCACTTTGAGCAGCTGTATCAGTTGATGGTTAGATCATTGCAATGAAATGAATAAACTCTCAATTCAGATGTAATGTGCGAGTTGTACTATGCGAGAAATAGTAATACTTTAATGTTAAGTTGTGTCAATTTGAACCTGTGATTCTAGTTCAATGAACAAAAGATCTTTGGCTCGTGTATTTTATCCAAGCATTTGTAAAAAGTGTTGTGTTTTGAAAAATGTGCATTTTGATCATCGGTTGTGAATTGTGTCTAGAGTTTTGAAAAATGACATGAAGGTTCTGTTATTAGTGCAAAAATTATTGTAAAAAACTGTAAGATACTCACGGCTGCGCCGGCATTCATTTCCATCATAATTTCCTTGCCATTTACATTAAATGTCTCTGTGAATTACTTTTTGCTGTTTTAATATGCGGCTTAATATTTACAAATACTAGTGTGTGTGTGTGTGTGTGTGCGCGCGCGCCTGTGTGTGTGTGTGCCTGTGTCTGTGTCTGTGTGTGCCTGTGTCTCTGTGTGTGAGAGTGTGTGTGTGAGAGAGAGTGTGTGAGAGAGAGTGTGTGAGAGAGAGTGTGTGAGAGAGAGTGTGTGAGAGAGTGTGTGTGACTGAGAGAGAGTGTGTGAGAGAGAGTGTGTGAGAGAGAGTGTGTGAGAGAGAGTGTGTGAGAGAGAGTGTGTGAGAGAGAGTGTGTGTGACTGAGAGAGTGTGTGAGAGAGAGTGTGTGAGAGAGAGTGTGTGAGAGAGAGTGTGTGTGACTGAGAGAGTGTGTGAGAGAGAGTGTGTGAGAGAGAGTGTGTGAGAGAGAGTGTGTGACTGAGAGAGAGTGTGAGTGTGTCTGTGTGTGTGTGTGTGTGTGCGTGCCTGTCTGTGTGTGTGTGTGAGTGTGTGTGTGTGTGCGTGCCTGTCTGTGTGTGTGTGTGAGTGTGTGAAAGTGACAGTTGAGATTCAAATTCATGAACATTCCGTCATTGTAACTCTATGGGATTTTTTTGCCTGATTTTTTTCGTCCGCTGTGTGAACATCGTAGGTCCAGTCGCTTAGAAAAGATACAGCACTCCTCTCCTCAATGATCCGGTTGATTTGACACCTCAATCATGGACTGAACAGACAGATTCGTCTTTATTAATCACTTCCCAAGTCTAGAGAAATAAATCATAAGACAAACTAGTGTTAGCATAAATCTGTTGTATTTTTCTCTTGTTACGGTTTGCTGCAGGAGTTATAGCAATGTGTTGTGAATCTAAAGGAACAAAATATGTTATTAGACACAAGCTAATAAACAGGCTATTAAACACAGAATATATATATATATATATATATATATATATATATTGTGGTTAACCTTGCATCCTCTGAGTAATTTTTTTTTTTTTTTGAATGAATAATTGAAAATATAGGATGAATAATTGAAAATATAGGATGTACAGAATAATCAAAATATCTCCATTTAAACTAACCAATATCTGTGATTAGTTACTAATTAGAAACACATTCTAAATTTAATGATCACTTGCAAATTGGAGTTAGATTAAAGCACGAGTAGTAGTCCTTCACACAATATACCTTCATCCACGCCGCTGGATTTCATCATTGAGCCGATTAGTGATCCTTACAAGACTTGTATATCATAGTTATACTATAATGTTACTCTTATTTTAACATTATCACCTGTATAGTACTACAAACGGTTTGAGGAGTGAAAACGATGAACTAGTTCAGCATCACAATCAGGAATCATGTAGAGTGAGTTAAATTAATGTCTCAGCTGCTGGCAAGATAAAATCTCTATAGCACCGATCCTGGTGTGAGAGAGAAAAGCAGAGCTCATACAAACACACTCTCACCCTAAAGCTGAAACACAATCCCAGAGATCATTCATGTTCTTCACTCTCTGCAGGCTGTATAACTGCAGTATTGGAGAGGAAGGCTGTGCTGCTCTGAGTTCAGCTCTGAGATCAAACCCCTCACACCTGACTGAACTGAATCTGAACTGTAATAAACCAGGAGACTCAGGAGTGAAGCTGCTCTCTGCTCTACTGGAGGATCCACGCTGTAAACTACAGAAACTACAGTAAGTGTTATTATATTATTAAACACAAAAACTCTGTGAAAATACTGCCAAACAAAAACATTTAGTGTTAAAGCGATAGTTCACCCAAAAATTTAAATTCTGTCGTCACTTTAATTATCTTCAAATAATTTCAAAACAGCATGACTGTCTTCTCTGAACATAAGAGAAGATATTTAGAGAAATGTTTTTGTCCACACAATGGAAAGCAATAATACCCAAACTTTGGTTACACTGTAAAAAATTGCAGGCCTCCTCAACTCTCCAACAAATTTTCTAGTGACTGATTACATCTACATTTCTCCATCGGCCCAACTGGATTTCTGCTAACTGAATTTGATCAATTGTGGCAACAGTCTGTTAACTGTTGAAATTAAACAACTGCTAACTGTCCAAAAATTAACCCTCTGAGGTCATTTTGGGACCCTTGAGATGTTTTGACATGCCCTGATATTTGTGCTTATTTCAGCTTCTTATAACATACTATTGATCAACATGTAATTTTTTTTGTATTCAGCACAAACTGTGCTACAATATTATGTGACCAAGATGGATGTACATGTCTGCATTTCTTAGAAAAAAAATATTATGCGTGGTTTGTAAGTTTTGGAAAAATAAATGTAGCTGAAATAAGGCCATAAAAGCCACACTAAATGGTCCTGAATAAGACTTTTGTGTAATCATTCTTGTAGGCTAGAATATTTACTTCACAATTATGTGAAAATTATTCAGCTTACTCATTCACAGAAAACAATATATTGATTTAAATTTTTAAAGACATGTTTTGTGATTGAAAGCCAATATGTGAGGGAGTGGTAATGGTCTTGAATATTAAGTGATTTCACCTGAGAGACAAAGGGCCCTCCCCTAAAGCTGCTAATGGCCCATCAGTGTGACTGTCACTTTGAGGCAAGGTGAAATGCTGTGAGGCAACCTGAAGAAACAATTTCAGAGGGCTCCAAGATTTTAATCTATTTTATTGTAATTGCTCTATGTTTAGGAACTAAATGTCTCGCATAGTATAAGTCAACTGACATACTTTACAAAATTAAGAAGTTTTAAGAAGGGGTACAGAAGACTGTGCTAAAGAGACATTCAAGGCAAAACAGTGCAAACCGGGACAATGCAAGAAGTAGTAATTGTGTCCAGTATACATAAGGACATATATAAGGAAAGATGAGAGCATTACAAAAGGCAGATGGTTTGTTAGGCCCACTCACCCACCTATGTGTAACCTACTCACTCACATGGTATTGCACATAAATACATGTTGTTTCATGTGTAAATCCAAGTATATGTTCTAAGTTTTATGTAGTGTTACAAAAGACAGTGCAAAAGAGACATATATAGACTCATGGGAGAATGCGAGTCAGCAGACGTCAGTTGAGCTCCAGTTTCCCGTGCCGGCCGGAATCACAGAGTCTGTGGAATCATATCAACATCCGTCTCTGTTTTCCATGACAGAGTGGACTGCCTGGAGATTACTTGCTTGTTTGCCTTGGCTCTCTTCGAAACAGGTGCTTGAATATTTTCCTTGGCAAATCTGTAAAAAAAAAAAAAAAAAAAGGAAGTTAGTAGTAATATATTATCACAACAGTTTGTGTAGTGTCACACAAGTACATGTTTACGATGTAAACTCAATTACATCTGTAAAATATCATGTCTGTGCACTTACTCAGTATGATTCTCGATCGCACTGAAACCTGAACGACACCTGCGTTTCCCTTTGCGAGGTGCTGATGCAGGTGAGCATGATGCAGCCACATGCCTAAAAAAAGTTAGCAAAATCCAAAGCAAACCAATGGCCAACTGATGGATACAATGTGTGTCTATATCTGCTGATGGCCAATTACACGGACAAATATCTGTTGATGGGCTGTAAACCACGCGTATTTACAGCTTTTCAAACATTTACACCCGAGAAATTTGCGAACGCCAGCCACCGGACATATACTAGCACGTAGAAAACATTTACACCTAAGAACAGATATTTGTAAACAAGTTATGTTGAAACTACCCCACACTGAGCGAAATGCATTAGAAACAACACAAAGATATTCAGAGCAGATATTCCACAACATCTATACATTAGGCACGATAGTATTGTAGCATGACAGTGTTATAAGCTAGCCCAAACTGAACGGAATATATTACAAATTCATTTAGAGTATCACATATTACAAACCCAGAAAAGTGCTTATATAGATTCAATTATTAATATTAATTATTTAACCTTACTTTAAAGCGATAGTTCACCCAAAAATTAAAACTGTCTTCACTTTAATTATCTTCAAGTCATTTCCAAACAGTGTGACTTTATTCTGTGAAACATAAGAGAAGATATTTAGAGAAATGTTTTTGTCCACACAATAGAAAGCATTGATACCAAAACTTTGGTTGTCAACAATGTCCAAAATATGATCTATTGTGTTTGACAGAAGAAAGAAGGTCATACGGGTCAGGAACAACATGCAGGGAAGTACATTATGACACTTTATATTTTTGGGTGAGCGTTTAAGAATCAAAATGTAAATGATCAAACACAATGATTATACTGAATGTGCTCAAGACTAATGTATGTTTATATAAACCAGGGGTGCCCAACAGGTCGATCGTGAAGGCAATGCTGGTAGATCACGCTTTAGGTCACTGGTTCTCAGCCGGGGGGCACGAGATAACTTAAAACTAAAATATAATATATTCACTAATGTTATGACTAATGTTAAATAATGTAAATATATAAATATAAGCACCACCTCTCTAGGTATTCTGTGATGTTCTGTGTTTCGGAGCAGCAGACCGTTTCTCATCTGTGTGAAATACAGACTGAACGACGGCTCAAAACCTCTGGATGAGCAGATGATACACAATACAGCTCTCGGCTGGATAAAAGAAGCCAGGGTCACACGATATGAGCATACAGTACTCTGTATGAGCATAAGTATCAGCCAAAATGATCAAACACAATGATTATACTGAATTTGCTCAAGACTAATGTATGTTTATCTCGGCTGGATAAAAGAAGCCAGGGTCACACTAGTAGCCTAAAGTTTTGATGGATGATCTGGGGTCGACAATATAATTGGCCCGGTGGCCCGGACGTACTTTTAAAACCGTCAGGGCCACCAGATCGCTCCAACCACTAGCCCGGTGGGGCCAGTAAAAATAATGCCTCGATTAAAAAAAGTCTAATTTCACATTAATTACCTGTGGTTCTGTGTTTTGATTTCTGTTAAATCGTCTCGGTAACCACCGCTAACACGTTACGTGATCCCGACAGCCTTACAGAGCGGGTTTATGCGCTCCGTCTGCACCGCCTTGCTCGTTGCCGCGGTTACGCGCACAAACTGCACACTGCTGCTCAGCACCTACCTATAGCTACTATTAAGCTGGGCTACATGTTTCTGAAACCCCCATCACCCGGCCAAACGCCGGGTAAAAAAGAGAAGGCAAGGAAGAGAAAATCACCAGAGGAATTGAGGGAAAGCGAAAGGGAATACGAAAAGAAAAGGCAGAGAAAGTTTCAGCCCCAGTGGCGAGACCGCTGGAATTGGCTGGGCTTAGGGGTGTGCGATATGACGATTTTTGATCATGGACGATACAAATGTCTCCACGATCTGCTTTTGAAGAAATATGGTAGTATCGTGCTACAGCACACATTATGTCAAATACAGTTCTGGCGCCGCGGTCTCTATATACTGTACAACACGACATACAGCAGTAGAGTTACTCTGACAGGACACTGCACTTATTCGTGGTCGCAAAAGTACATTATTTGCACACAAGCCTTGCTGGTTAATAGTTTAATTCGCGCGCTGGTCTGACGTGCGCTCATACACCTGAAGCACGCGCGCTAAAAAGTCTGTCTAACAGCGCCTGATTACTCAACTAACTTATCTTTTGCGCTAATACTGTCAAAACACACAAGGTTTACATACAGACTCATTTGGTTATCTCTAAAATGAAAGTAAATAGTTAAGAGAGAAACAGATGCGTGCCTATATATTACATGCGTGCAGCTCTTAAAGGGACAGGACACTAAACATGCTGTCGACTGTCATTAAAGGGATAGTTCACCCTAAAATTTAATTTCTGTCATTATTTACTCACTCACATGTTGTCCCAAACCTCTATTAATTTCTTGTGCTGAACCCAAAAGAAGATATTTTGAAGAATGAGGGTAACCAAACAGTTGCTGGTCCACATTGACTTTGATAGCAGGAAAGAACAGCAACTGTTTGGTTTTCCACCTTCTTCAAAATAGCATTTATGTTCAGCAGAAGAAAGAAACTCATTCAGGTTTAAAACAACTTTTGAGAAAATTATGGTATAAAAATAAAACATTATGACAGAATTGACAGACAGATGACAGAATATTTATTTTTGGGGGAACTATTCATTTAACGTTAACAAAACACAAAGAGAAAAATCACTCACTATTCTTGACTGAAAATCTTTAGGAATCAGTCTATCTAGTGTTTTATTTTTATATTTGTTCATTTAATTTCATTGAATGCTCTGCTAAATACACCTATTGTACCTGAAAATAAAGCACTGTTTGTTTTATTTGTATATTATGCGTATTTGTAATGTGTATCTTTGTTCTTATTTTTTAATAAGAGAGATAAAATGATGACAAAGATTTTTATCTTCGCCCACTTTGGCCTAAATATCTGCCATGTCTTTTTTTTTTTTTTTTTTTTTTTTGTTACCTTGAAAGGCTTTGTCTTTCTAGTTTGGCTGTAATGCTCAGACAACTTGTAAAACCAACATGACAAAGAATCGTGATATTTCTAAAAAAAAATTGTGATATGATATTTTTCCCATATCGCCCACCCCTAGCTGGGCTACGATCAAGAAAAAAAAGAGGTTTACTGTGAGCTCTGCAGATCAATGCCCACATATGCAGACAAGTAAGTTAGAGAAACGTTAACGTGTATGAAACCTATGGTATGAACATAATATAATGAATTGCTGTATGACTACGGAGAATGAATCCTATGCGATAGGTTTATTTGCACTTGTTTCATGTTTTTGCAGTTTTGCTGCACTTTGCACTAAACCTACCTTTAAAAAAATAAATGTTATTCATGTTGTTCAAGCAAACTGTTCTTTTTCGTGATTATTGGGATCAATACCCGACGCTTTG
>NC_136737.1:30976633-31144133 GCF_936440315.1 Barbus barbus
TGTGTGTGTGTCTGCCCGTGTGTGTGTGTGTGTGAGAAAGTGACAGTTGAGATTCAAATTCACGAACATTCCGTCATTGTAAGTCTGGGATTTTTTTTTGTCTGCTTTTTCATCCGCTGTGTGAACATCGTAGGTCCGATCACTTAGAAAAGATACAGCACTCCTCTCCTCAATGATCCGGTTGATTTGACACCTCATTCATGGGTCTGTGACAAACAGTGAATGAACTTAACTCATCTTTAGTTGTTCTCTTTCTCTCTGCAGGCTGTATAACTGCAGTATTGGAGAGGAAGGCTGTGCTGCTCTGAGTTCAGCTCTGAGATCAAACCCCTCACACCTGACTGAACTGGATCTGAGCTTTAATAAACCAGGAGACTCAGGAGTGAAGCTGCTCTCTGCTCTACTGGAGGATCCACGCTGTAAACTACAGAAACTACAGTAAGTGTTATTATATTATTAAACACAACAACTGTGAAAATACTGCCAAACAAAAACATTTAGTGTTAAAGCGATAGTTCACCCAAAAATTAAAACTCTGTCGTCACTTTAATTATCTTCAAATAATTTCAAAACAGCATGACTGTCTTCTCTGAACATAAGAGAAGATATTTAGAGAAATGTTTTTTGTCCACGCAATGGAAAGCAATAATACCCAAACTTTGGTTACACTGTAAAAAATGTCAGACCTCCTCAACTCTCCAACAAATTTTCTAGTGACTGATTACATCTACATTTCTCCATCGGCCCAACTGGATTTCTGTTAACTGAATTTGATCAATTGTGGCAACAGTCTGTTATCTGTTGAAATTAAACAACTGCTAACTGTCCAAAAATTAACCCTCTGGGGTCTGAGGTCATTTTGGGACCCTTGAGATTTTGACATGCCCTGATATTTGTGCTTATTTCAGCTTCTTATAACATACTATTGACCAACATGTAATTTTTTTTGTATTCAGCACAAACTGTGCTACAATATTATGTGACCAATATGGATGTACATGTCTGCATTTCTTAGAAAAAAAATATTATGCGTGGTTTGTAAGTTTTGAAAAAATAAATGTAGCTGAAATAAGGCCATAAAAGCCACACTAAATAGTCCTGAATAAGACTTTTGTGTAATCATTCTTGTAGGCTAGAATATTTACTTAACAATTATGTGAAAATCTTTCTGCTTACTCATTCACAGAAAACAATATATTGATTTAAATTTTTTAAGACATGTTTTGTGATTGAAAGCCAATATGCGAGGGAGTGGTAATGGTCTTGAATATTAAGTGATTTCACCTGAGAGACAAAGGGCCCTCCCCTAAAGCTGCTAATGGGCCATCAGTGTGACAGTCACTTTGAGGCAAGGTGAAATGCTGTGAGGCAACCTGAAGAAACAATTTCAGAGGGCTCCAAGATTTTAATCTATTTTATTGTAATTGCTCTATGTTTAGGAACTAAATGTCTCGCATAGTATAAGTCAACTGACATACTTTACAAAATTAAGAAGTTTTAAGAAGGGGTACAGAAGACTGTGCTAAAGAGACATTCAAGGCAAAACAGTGCAAACCGGGACAATGCAAGAAAAAGTAATTGTGTCCAGTATACATAAGGACATATATAAGGAAAGATGAGAGCATTACAAAAGGCAGATGGTTAGGCCCACTCACCCACCTATGTGTAACCTACTCACTCACATGGTATTGCACATAAATACATGTTGTTTCATGTGTAAATCCAAGTATATGTTCTAAGTTTTATGTAGTGTTACAAAAGACAGTGCAAAAGAGACATATATAGACTCATGGGAGAATGCGAGTCAGCAGACGTCAGTTGAGCTCCAGTTTCCCGTGCCGGCCGGAATCACAGAGTCTGTGGAATCATATCAACATCCGTCTCTGTTTTCCATGACAGAGTGGACTGCCTGTAGATTACTTGCTTGTTTGCCTTGGCTCTCTTCGAAACAGGTGCTTGAATATTTTCCTTGGCAAATCTGTAAAAAAAAAAAATAAAAAAAAGGAAGTAAGTAGTAATATATTATCACAACAGTTTTTGTAGTGTCACACAAGTACATGTTTACGATGTAAACTCAATTACATCTGTAAAATATCATGTCTGTGCACTTACTCAGTATGATTCTCGATCGCACTGAAACCTGAACGACACCTGCGTTTCCCTTTGCGAGGTGCTGATGCAGGTGAGCATGATGCAGCCACATGCCTAAAAAAATAAAATAAAAAGTTAGCAAAATCCAAAGCAAACCGATGGCCAACTGATGGATACAATGTGTGTCTATATCTGCTGATGGCCAATTACACGGACAAATATCTGTTGATGGGCTGTAAACCACGCGTATTTACAGCTTTTCAAACATTTACACCCGAGAAATTTGCGAACGCCAGCCACCGGACATATACTAGCACGTAGAAAACATTTACACCTAAGAACAGATATTTGTAAACAAGTTATGTTGAAACTACCCCACACTGAGCGAAATGCATTAGAAACAACACAAAGATATTCAGAGCAGATATTCCACAACATCTATACATTAGGCACGATAGTATTGTAGCATGACAGTGTTATAAGCTAGCCCAAACTGAACAGAATATATTACAAATTCATTTAGAGTATCACATATTACAAACCCAGAAAAGTGCTTATATAGATTCAATTATTAATATTAATTATTTAACCTTACTTTAAAGCGATAGTTCACCCAAAAATTAAAACTGTCTTCACTTTAATTATCAAGTCATTTCCAAACAGTGTGACTTTATTCTGTGAAACATAAGAGAAGATATTTTGAGAAATGTTGTTGTCCACACAATAGAAAGCATTGATACCAAAACTTTGGTTGTCAACAATGTTCAAAATATGATCTATGGTGTTTGACAGAAGAAAGAAGGTCATACAGGTTAGGAACGACATGCAGGGTAGTACATTATGACACTTTATATTTTTGGGTGAGCGTTTAAGAATCAAAATGTAAATGATCAAACACAATGATTATACTGAATGTGCTCAAGACTAATGTACCGTATTTTCCGCACTATAAGGCGCACTTAAAAGCCTTTAATTTTCTCAAAAAACGACAGTGCACTTATAATCCGGAGCGCCTTATATATCCTTTTCACACGCGAGTTTAAAATATTCTAGCTGAGCCCCCAGCGTGAGTTTTTTTCAGGCGACCGTTATTTTAGAATGTATAGCCTTATTGTTTCCATGGCGACGCGTCGTGCTTGTCATGTGACACACCGCAGCAACAATAGTGCTGTATGACACATGGATCGCTTTTACTTCGTTTTTTCCTTTTTTTATTATTAATATTCACAAACATACTCACAATATTATGAAATATCTGATATTCCGATTCTCAAATATGTGCAAGTAAATTTATTTGGTAGTTTAAATACTTTTATAATCACTGTTAGTTGATCTATACCGGGTGATGGGCGCTGCCATGTTTGTTCGCGCTGAATCTGAGCTGTGGGAATAAGACCATGTAAATTCATCCTCTCTTCCCGAAAAACCTTAAAGTAAGTCTCCGGTTAAACTGGGAGAAGAGCAGAGTAAACTTTAAAGTTATCTACACAATCTGTATATGATATCAATAAAACATGTTGTCAGATTATATTTGTAACGATCATTATTGCTGCTTCTATAGACATCAGCGTGTATTTTACAAACTATAAATGTATGGTTTTGCTAGTACTTATGTGTTTTTAAATGTCTGAAACCTAAAATAAGCATTATATGGTTGAAAACACTGAATATTTGTGATAATATGACAAGCGCTCGGCAGATTTGAATTCAGCAGTTGATGACGTGACTCACTGAAGGTTCTAATCACACCGGTGTGATCGTTAATCGTTATTGTTAATATGCACATCAATGTTTGAACAGCGTTACCATGGGAGTGAACGGAGTTGTCAGAACGCTTAATACAGTTTGACTTTATCGGACTGTTTTGTTGACATTCCCTTTAGCACAGCTCCATCTAGTGGATGCATAACGCAAACCCAGTCAAACGTTTGACTGCAGTATCTTCTGTTCTATGCGCCTTATATCCGGTGCGCCCTATATATGAAAACAGTTCTAAAATAGGCCATTCATTGAAGGTGCGCCTTATAATCCGGTGCGCCTTATAGTGCGGAAAATACGGTATGTTTGTATAAACCAGGGCAGGGGTGCCCAACAGGTCGATCTCGAAGGCAATGCTGGTAGATCACGCTTTAGGTCAGTGGTTCTCAGCCGGGGGGCGCGAGATAACTTAAAACTAAAATATAATATATTCCCTAATGTTATGACTAATATGTTAAATAATGTAAATATATATATATAAATAAAAGCACCACCTCTCTATGTATTCTGTGATATTCTGTGTTTCGGAGCAGCAGACCGTTTCTCATCTGTGTGAAATACAGACTGAACGGCTCAAAACCTCTGGATGAGCATATGATACACAATACAGCTCTCAGCTGGATAAAAGAAGCCAGGGTCACACTATATGAGCATACAGTACTCTGTATGAGCATAAGTATCAGCCAAAATGATCAAACACAATGATTATACTGAATGTGCTCAAGACTAATGTATGTTTATCTCGGCTGGATAAAAGAAGCCAGGGTCACACTAGTAGCCTAAAGTTTTGATGGATGATGATTGTCATCAAGGTAAAGATGATTACAGTCACATACAGGATGGTGCATTAGGTGTGTGTTGTGTCTGTTATTTGATGCACAAACGAACCGTGTGTATTTGTGCTCTCGGTGTACTGATCACTATAATATCATATTTCTGCTTGAACACAGCTCAGGATATTCACCTAGTTGAATACACAGAGTTTTATAACGGATGCTCGTGTGTTTTGGAGAAGTTTGTGAGGATCAGTGGTGTTCATGTACATACGGGCATCAGACGCTCAAACAGCTTGTTCTGACAGAGGAAATATTCACTGATGGTGTCGAGCTGCCTTCAGATCGCTGAGTTCAGAGATACATACTTTTACATACTTTGTAGATATTATATACAACTTTAGAGACATTTTTGTGAAGTATGTTCATGGGATGCTTAAATCTTTCTTGAATTTGCTTTGTTTAAAATAATTACATGAAAATACGAAGGTTTTAGTGAATAGAAAAGTTTGGGCTTGCAGTATTGATTTGGAGAAGAGGGGGTCTTGGAGTAAAAGAAGGTTGAGGACCACTGCTTTAGGGAAATGCAGGCATTATTGAACATTATTATTTAAAAAAAAAAAATTTTAACTTAATGCAATATAAAGATACATCCCAACCAGCTTTTTTATTTAGGCCTATTTATTTTTTTAAAGTAGATCCCCGCTCAAGAAAGTGTGGGCACCCCTGGGATATACACTTATTGTGCCTTCACATGCTATCGGAGTAATCGGGAAATTGGATGTTAACGGCCTTTCAAGTCATATTTACTGGGAAATTCAGAAATAATTTTGATACCAGAGTTTCTGAGTTGGGCGGGTCATAATCTTTAAACATGGTGGAGGGGACAACCATTGCTGCTGTCTGTTCTCACAACAACTACATCCCTTTGTCTGGTCGCTTAAGTACTGTATTTATAGGCTAGATATGAACGATCATTCAAAGCATATTTTATGTTTTATAAGCAGAGAAATAAACATGTATTTGACTGAAATCCCAGGATTGTCAGAAAACTGCATGTATAGCACGGTGAATGTTTATATGATTGTCAACCAATGGGATGCTACATTTTATTCTTTCTAATTTTATTAAAGCACTTGAACACAACAAGCTCGTAATCACGACTTCATAAGTGGGAAATAGGACATTTCCGATAGCACGAGAAGGCAGCATTATAGACCAATGAACAACAAAGTACATAAGTGTCAGCCAAAATGAAACATACAGATAAATTTTAATCTGATTTAAGAGTATTTATATCAGAGTAAACGGCACTCATAAATGCTACTGTTTCCTCTGTCAGGTTTGCACCTCTCTCTCTTAGATTCATCTTTCAGCAATTGATGTTATGTATTTATTATCTCTGACTCTGAATTGGATTCTTATTCTTTAATTATGTAATTAACATGATACATTCTTACCTGACAAATAAACTGTTATTTATTCTTCGCTCTTCTGAAATCATAATGACTAGTAGATCATGTGGAGGCTGATGTTTCCTCAAATCTGTGTCCAGGACAGAACAGACTAAAGGCTCATGGATGAATGGAGCAGTAGCACGTCATCAGAGACCTTTTGATTTCTGTCTATCACTGATTAGCAAGTTGTACTGAAGTGACCAGAACTACACTTTCTGTTCTGAGCAAGCAGTAGGCGGCCGACTTAAAGGTGCAGTGTGTAGATTTTAGCAGCATGTAGCGGTTGAGTTTGTGAATTGCAAGCAACGGCTCAGTCTCCCGCTCACCGCTCCCTTTAGAGAAGCTACGGAGGCCGATAAAGGGCTAAGATGTCGTAGTCTGAGACAGCAGAGAGTAGCCAGCAATGAGGTTTCTTTACAGAGGGAAATTAAGGAAGTATATTTACTTAATTATTCAACAAATCGATATGTTATTGCAAATATTATTGTTATTTCTGGGGTCGACAATATAAATGGCCCGGTGGCCCGGACGTACTTTTAAAACCGTCAGGGCCACCAGATCGCTCCAACCACTAGCCCGGTGGGGCCAGTAAAAATAATGCCTCGATTAAAAAAAGTCTAATTTCACATTAATTACCTGTGGTTCTGTGTTTTGATTTCTGTTAAATCGTCTCGGTAACCACCGCTAACACGTTACGTGATCCCTTGCTCGCTCCCGCGGTTACGCGCGCAAACTGCACACTGCTGCTCAGCACCTACCTATAGCTACTAGGGCTGTAACGTCCCAGTCGATTAGTCGATTAATTGGTCGATACGGTCTGGTTCGACCAAAATTCTGATTGGTCGATTTTTTGCCGCGCTCATTTCATCAGTTTGGCCGCGCTCATTTCATCAGGTGGAAAGCACTAATTGCTAATGGGGGTGTTTTCAGAGCACCCCTGTTTCACAGGTAACAGTCTGTTTTCAGAACACCCCCATTGTTTTCACTTTTTTTGGATTAGCCCAACCCACTGGAGAAGAGAGACAGATAAGTAGGCTTTAGAAGGTTTGATGCTAAATATTATTTATTTAATAATAAGCTAGTGGACTCAGCGGTTTGGAACACATATCAATATACATCAGTCCTATTCTAACATGTCAACAACAAAAAAATCGACAGTGTGGCAATATTTTAGTGTAATAATCGTTTTATATAATCGTTTTTATTAAAGTGGACGCGCCTTTTGTGTTTATTAAGAGTAAAAGCTTTAAGTCTATTCGTGTCTCAGCCGCGAAGCTGAGCTCTTATATTCAGCCTCGCTCTGAGCTGCGCAGAGCGGCTGAAATGATAGTGTCTGACAGTTATACTTATAACATATGACACAAATAATTTTCTAAATTATGTTGCACATTCCTCAAATGTTCTTGTGATATCACTAGTTGACAACATAGTACTGTTTTCAGAAATCACAGGCTATGATATTGCGCAGGTGCACCAATACTCGTGTGTCAGACTCATTTCAGTGCAAAATAATTAGGTCAAAAACGATTTAATATACTGCAAATAGCCTATTAGTTTTTTTATGTTTATTTATAATTAATTTAGGCAGACGACAAGGCTACCAAGTACTGAGCACAGTGCGTATCTAATTAATGTAACGTACGTTTTTTTTTTTTTCCACAACGTAATTTTTAGTCGATTTTTAGTCGAAAGTTTCAGGACTTCAGTCGACCAAGATTTTCTTTGGTTGATTACAGCCCTAATAGCTACTATTAAGCTAGGCTACATGTTTCTGAAACCCCCATCACCCGGCCAAACGCCGGGTAAAAAAGAGAAGGCACGGAAGAGAAAATCACCAGAGGAATTGAGGGAAAGCGAAAGGGAATACGAAAAGAAAAGGCAGAGAAAGTTTCAGCCCCAGTGGCGAGACCCAGTGATGGGGACTCGAGTTTGAGACTCGGACTCGAGTGCGACTTAAGTCGCACACACAGTGACTTCAGACTCGACTTGAGACTCGACCTTGAAAGACTTCAGACTCAACTCGGACTCGAGCTGCGGGACTCGTGAACAATGTTTATTTTTAGGAAACAACTGATGAGCTCGCTGTTATTCCCCTCCCTCCGTTACCTATAACCTGCCCATGTAACACGTGACGTACTACGTATCTGCTGCGCGCGGTGCGGCCACACTTTTTTTATTTTTTTTATTTTAGGCGCGGCCGCCATACATTAGAGGACAACGAACAAACATGTCGACTGCTGTGCCATTCATCGTTAGCTTTGGATTTAAGGATATATTATACAGTTGGTACATTAGTAAAACCATTACGCCCATGGAGAGTCCCGTAAACCACATATCCAAGTGAGTGAGTGAGTGTGTGTGTGTGTGTGTGTGTGTGTGTGTGTGTGTGTGCGCGCGCTTGCGTGTGAGAGAGTGTGTGACCAGTGTGGTCATTGAAAATGTGTTCAGATATATGTTCTTCACAGAAAATGAGCCAAGGCCAATGAGTCTGAGTTTAAAAAATAATTAATCGTATAATTTTTCTCTTGATAAAAAATGAAAACGGGTCCTACAGATCCGAACACTATACAAGGGTTAATTGCCAAACTTGTGGTGGTCGATTAACGTAATCATTTACGTGCCGCTGGCTTCCATCACATTAATTAACATTGTCTGCAAACAGGTTACAGGATTATTGTTGATCATGTAACATTACACTGGTTTGAGAGTTTGGGATGTGTTGACTTACAGTAGTTTATAAACTATGATTAGTTGCATTTTCATTGCCATTTAAGTGAAATTATTGAACTTAAATATACAAGCTTGATAAAAATTATCATTCTGAAGAAAATTTCAGATGGCTTTTGCATCTGAACTCTTCATATATTTCACATCGTTTGGTTTGTTGCAATAGTGTTTTGCATTTAGCTACAATGTGATGTTTGACCATATTAAGTCTTTCTTAATTTTTGGTCTGTACTGTACTGTGTTCTCATGCTACAAGGCAAAATACAGATAATATTAACTTAAAAGTAAAGCATTCTTGGTGTTTTTGTCATGTTGCAATAGCCTGTTTACACTGATTATATATAAAAATCAAAGCTGATACTGTATGCTAATAGATAAAGGAGTCATAATAACATATCACATGCTTTCAATTCTTTATATATAGCTATGCAGTGTTGGATGGGTCGCTGTACGTGATGCAACACTTATTATAACCAGAGACTTAATATAATAAAGAGACTTGAGACTTGACTTGGACTCTAGCTTAAAGACTTGAGACTTGACTTGGACTCTAGCTCAAAGACTTGAGACTTGACTTGGACTCTAGCTCAGAGACTTGTGAGCATCTCTGGCGAGACCGCTGGAATTGGCTGGGCTTAGGGGTGTGCGATATGACGATTTTTGATCGTGGACGATAAAAATGTCTCCACGATGCTTTTGAAGAAATATCGTAGTATCGGGCTACAGCACACATTATGTCAAATACAGTTCTGGCTCCTCCGTCTCCGTGAATCAGTGGCGATTTCTTTAAGACTGCAAGGGAAGCTCAGCTTCCCCTATAATGTCAAAAAATTAATGGTCAAACATGTACTATTGTGTTAACATTTTATTGATTAAAAATGCGTTAGAACACGTTCATCTCGAAGACGAGTTCGTTCAGAATCAGCTACATATAGCAGGTGACTCGATTTCCTTCTCATAGATTCCTGTAGCATCAGTGTATTTGCCTGTTGAAGCCCAGCGTCCATTCACTTCTATGGAGCTGCTTGAACAGTTTTTTTCAGTGCTTCAAAACTAGACGGTCATTGGATAAATGCTGTGATTATGTCCCGCCCCCGGACGCTCAGCGTCTCTGGGGGTGAATGGAGGAGTGGGCGGGGCTGGACTCCGGGCTTCTGCGTGATGATTGGAGGGTTTGTCGAAAGACTGCATCTCCTTTTGATTGACAGCGATTGTGTCCTATAAGAAGTCGCTGATGCTGAAGCCATTCGAGCCTGTGTTGCCAATTTAGCGACTTTTCAGACCACCCTAGCGACCTTTTTCCCCAAAAGTGACTAGCGACAAATCTAGCGAGTTCTTTGACAAACCTTAGCGAGTCTCTGATCGCTGGAACTGCCGCAACGGCGCGAGGTCAGCGCGCACGCAGCTCTTTCTCTGTTCAGTGAGCGGCTGAGAGGAGCAGCGCGTTCAGTTCAAATAGATATTATGTTGCTTCTCTAACTTTACATGCAAATATAGCCGAAATCACAGCACAGGAATTGTCTTGTCTTATCTTGTGTGTATTATTTGATTTAATCAGACGACGGCTCGATTATAAATTAGGATTTTTGTGCAGACTAACTTCTTGGGAGGGAGAGCTGGTTATGTATTCTTAAAGGGCTGTGTTTCAGTCACTATTTCATATTTATCCCGTTGACTGACAACATAAACAGTAAAAATATATAAAGGAGAACAGTTTTATTGAGAATGTGGCTGCATTAAAATACAGTATGAGCACAGAGAGACAAACAAATGTAAAAGGCAATATGACGCGATGACGTAATTAATATGCTAATTAGCGCATGACGTCATCTGGCGACATTTAGCGACTTTTCAAACTGGCTTTAGCTACTTTCCATCGAAAGAATCTGGCAACACTGATTCGAGCTCAGTCCCATAGTGGACTTTGCAAGTGTAGTCAAAAGACAAACTGCTGCAACCTATTTCTTGATATTTGCTTGGAGAAATTGCTGGCCAATTTTCATTATACATTTCACACAATTATACACCACATTCCTTGTTTCAGTTTAACCTAATTCCCACATTTCCTCCGTCGAGTTTAATGTTTTTTTTAGATCGTTTGTTCATTCATTCATTCATACAGTAGGCCAGGCGGTGAACTAGCCAGCTAGCAAACTGCACACGATGGCAGAATTTACGTATAAATAAATGGACAACTTTTGCTAAAAAAAAAATTCAAATTTTAGATGAAAATTTCAGATGACGCTTTTGCATCTGAACTCTTCATACATATACTGTATATATATATGCATAGAGAGAGAGAGAGAGAGAGAGAGAAATTAACAGAATATAACGGAATAAAATAGAGTAGAGTACAGAACCTAGAACAGTTACCTAGAACAGGTAAGTGCTAGTATTAGTTGGTCAGGTGCTGACAAAAAAGATGCATCTTTAGATGTTACAGCTCTGTTCGAATTGAGATCTTTTATACCACCCAGCACTAACCGAGACCCTTCTTTATAACATCACTATTAAAATATAAAGCACTGCATTAAAAAAGGGGCCGTTTGAAAAGTGTTGTTTTACGCCTGACATCTGGTTCTGCAGTTTCTGGTACAGAGTTTAACCACACAAATCTACAATGACCAAGCCTTATCGATGTCACTGACAACACACTGCATCGAAAGGACAGAATGGTTTGGCAGGACATTATGACAGTTATATGCCTACTGTTCACTAATCATTTACACAATACAGTGTCCTGACAAACCATTCCTGTCCTCGCAAAGTACATTATTTGCACACAAGCCTTGCTGGTTAAATGTTTCATTCACGCGCTGGTCTGACGTGCGCTTCTTCTGAGCGGATACACCTGAAGCACGGACACTAAAAACCCTGTCTAACAGCGCCTGATTACTCAACTAACTTATCTTTTGCGCTAATACTGTCAAAACACACAAGGTTTACATACAGACTGAGTTGGTTATCTCTAAAATGAAAGTAAATAGTTAAGAGAGAAACAGATGCGTGCCTGTATATTAGATGCGTGCAGCTCTTGGACACTAAACATGCTGTCGACTGTCATTAAAGGGATAGTTCACCCTAAAATTTAATTTCTGTCATTATTTACTCACTCACATGTTGTCCCAAACCTCTATTAATTTCTTGTGCTGAACCCAAAAGAAGATATTTTGAAGAATGAGGGTAACCAAACAGTTGCTGGTCCACATTGACTTTGATAGTAAAGAACAATCCAATGGAAGTCACTGAGGACCAGCAACTGTTTGGTTTTCCACCTTCTTCAAAATAACATTTATGTTCAGCAGAAGAAAGAAACTCATTCAGGTTTAAAACAACTTTTGAGTAAATGATGGCATAAAAATAAGACATTATGACAGAATTGACAGACAGATGACAGAATATTTATTTGTGGGGGAACTATTCATTTAACGTTAACAAAACAACAAAACACAAAGAGAAAAATCACTCACTATTCTTGACTGAAAATCTTTAGGAATCAGTCTATCTAGTGTTTTATTTTTATATTTGTTCATTCAATTTCATTGAATGCTCTGCTAAATACACCTATTGTACCTGAAAATAAAGCACTGTTTGTTTTATTTGTATATTATGTGTATTTGTAATGTGTATCTTTGTTCTTATTTTTTAATAAGAGAGATAAAATGATGACAAAGATTTTTATCTTCGCCCACTTTGGCCTAAATATCTGCCATGTCTTTTTTGTTACCTTGAAAGGCTTTGTCTTTCTAGTTTGGCTGTAATGCTCAGACAGCTTGTAAAACCAACATGACAAAGAATCGTGATAAAATCGTGAATCGTGATATTTCTAAAAACAAATTGTGATATGATATTTTTCCCATATCGCCCACCCCTAGCTGGGCTACGATCAAGAAAAAAAAAGAGGTTTACTGTGAGCTCTGCAGATCAATGCCCACATATGCAGACAAGTAAGTTAGAGAAACGTTAACGTGTATGAAACCTATGGTATGAACATAATATAATGAATTGCTGTGACTACGGAGAATGAATCCTATGCAATAGGTTTATTTGCACTTGTTTCATGTTTTTGCACAGTTTTGCTGCACTTTGCACTAAACCTACCTTAAAAAAATAAATGTTATTCATGTTGTTCAAGCAAACTGTTCTTTTTCGTGATTATTGGGATCAATACCCGACGCTTTGACCTGGGCCAGTGAACTTCAAAAGACACAAATTTCCCTTATTGTCTACCCCTGTACTTGTACATCATTGTGTGGGAGTTTTATTCTCAAGAACTAGATTAGCAGTAGACAGCCACTTAAAGAATAGGTTAACCTTGCACCCTCTGACTAATGGCTCTTTTCCACTGCGTGGTACGACTCGGCTCGGCACGGTTCAGAACGGCACGACACGGCTCAGTTCGGCTCGTTTTGTGTTTGCACTGCAGTTTAGTACCGCTTTAGAGTGGACGGGATTATTCTCGTGTCGTTATAGCTGTACCGCCTCTACTGCCGTGACTCCTGAAAAACGTTTTAATTCTGCATCTCTCCATCATGCTCTCGCTGGATCCGCTCCTCGGCTATCAACGAGAGGAACATCTGTACTTCCTCAACAGACAACAAAACAGCCATTTTTTGGTTGTTTAAAAAAGGTGCGCTCATGCAAAAGTTGCGTTTGATCCTTCGCTGGCTGTGCTGATTTAAATCAGTGACAATTTTCTCCGGCCAATCAGAGATCAGCAGAGTTTAAACGTCATGTTTTGCTAACGGTACGACTCGCTTGAAACCTCGGCCGAGGTGGTGCTAAAAAAGTACCAGGTACTGTTCCCAGTGGAAAACCCACCAGAAGTGAGCTGTACTGAACCGTGCCGCACTATGCAGTGGAAAAGCTCCATAAGTTCAGACTGGAGAGTTTGTGATCGTGAGATCCATGTGTGTGAGTGTGTGTGCGTGTAATTGTGTGTTTGTGTGTGTGCGTGTAATTGTGTGTGTGTGTGTGTGTGCGTGTAATTGTGTGTGTGTGTGTGTGTGTAATTGTGTGTGTGTGCGTGTGTGATTGTGTGTGTGTGTGATTGTGTGTGTGTGTGTGTGCGTGTGATTGTGTGTGATTGTGTGTGCGTGTGTGTGTGTGTGTGTGTGTGTGTGCGTGCGTGTGATTGTGTGTGCGCGTGTGTGTGTGTGTGTGTGTGTGTGATTGTGTGTGCGTGTGTGATTGCGTGTGATTGTGTGTGCGTGTGTGATTGTGTGTGCGTGTGTGATTGTGTGTGCGTGTGTGTGTGTGTGTGTGTGTGTGTGCGTGCGTGTGATTGTGTGTGTGATTGTGTGTGCGCGTGTGTGTGTGTGTGTGTGTGTGTGATTGTGTGTGATTGTGTGTGCGTGTGTGATTGTGTGTGCGTGTGTGATTGTGTGTGCGTGTGTGCGTGCGTGTGTGATTGTGTGTGCGTGTGTGTGCGTGTGTGATTGTGTGTGCGTGTGTGATTGTGTGTGCGTGTGTGCGTGCGTGTGATTGTGTGTGCGTGTGTGATTGTGTGTGTGTGTGTGTGTGTGTGTGTGTGTGATTGTGATTGTGTGATTGTGTGTGATTGTGTGTGTGTGTGTGTGTGTGTGTGCGTGCGTGTGATTGTGTGTGTGTGTGTGTGTGTGTGTGTGCGTGTGATTGTGTGTGCGTTAGTGTTGTCACGATACTGGAATTTCTAACTTCGATACGATACCTTGAAAAATATCGATACTCGATACCATTTTCGATACCACGGAGAAAAAAACTGCCACAATATTAAGGGGGTAATTTTTTTTAATTTAAAGATAAATGTAACAAGTCGAGAACATGCGGTATATTTTACATGAACAAAAAAATGTCTTGAGGTACTGCATTTGTTGATTTATTTATTAATCTTTTATTAATCTTAGTTAAATGTTAATTGAAACTAACGTTTACTAATACATGTACTAATTAAAATCCAAAGTTCTATTTGTTGATATTCTCATTTGCTTCATAACCAAAATATTTCCAGATATAGGGCCCTATGAAATCCCTTTTATTTTTCCCCAAATTCCGTTTTATTTTTTTCTACATTCAAGTTTTTCCGTTTTTTTTCTGTTTTAATTTTTCTGGACTCTTTTTTTTTTAATGGTCAAATTAAATGCTATTAATCTAAAAGCATGTCTAATTCATTAAAATCATGAAAACTATACAATTTAACATTTAATTTATTAAAAGTGTAACAAAAATGACACGTTTAGGGCCGTATGAAATGTTTGAACCTTATGTTTTATTGTTATCAAATTCTATGTTTTAGAATGTCTATTAGGCTATTTGAATGCTTACAATTTTTTTTTTTATTCTTACAGTAGCCTTATGAAATGTGTTTTCCCCCTCAGAAATTATGTGTTGTGTATTTAAATTTTACTGGATATCAGATGAAGGCATAAAACTATTTTAATTCATTTATATTTGAATTAATGAAAATTAAACATTTACATTTTTGGCAAATGAAGGGGATTTACTATTAAAATTAAAATATTTTGTGATTATTTCTTTTTAAAAAATTAACAGCAGTAGTAAGTAGTAGTATTATGTACATTCTACTAAATAATAGTAATATAGCCTATTTCTGGCACACGGTCTTTAATAGGCTAAGTTAAACCGAACTTTTATTTTGACGGGTTGCCGTGAATACTTTTAAAGTTCTGTGTGTATGATATGATGCTAGTTTTACTCAAATTAAATGGTAAAATGCTCGTAAAGTGCCTTTCAGATCAGTTCTGGAGATATTGTTGATGTATTTATGTCCTCATTGAGACGGCAGACGCTGAAATCACCGCGAGCGCCACATTAGTAAACACAACCGCACGTGCAGCACATTCACTCAGAGACGCGCAGAACATGCAGGATTTATATTTAAATCGACTTTTGCAGCGTAATATTTACAGATACTAGTCCATATCGCGATTTGATTTAAGTGTAATGACCTACTTTTGATTAATTCATCCAAACTTTGACAAATTCCGTGACATTCCGCGTTAAACTGTAAATTCCGTGTTTATGACTGGATTCCGTGCGCGTTCTCTTCATCGCGGAGATCATAGATCCCTACAGATAGCGCTCCTGCTGTGTTCTTTAACAACCAGAGCAGTCATCTTTCTATTCACTTCACTTTTGCTATTTAACCAGAGCGAAGGAGACGAGTGCGGTCACGTGTGGTGCTTGTCCACGCGCCTTTGGAGAGAAATGAAAGTGACAGCTCGGCTAGTATCGGTGTATCCATACTTCGGGAAATTAATATTGGTACCGTTCAGATATTTCAGTATCGATATTTATCGAAATATCGATATTTTTGACAACACTAGTGTGCGTGTGTGATTGTGTGTGTGTGCGTGTAATTGTGTGTGTGTGTGTGTGTGTGTGTGTGATTGTGTGTGTGTGTGTGTGTGTGTGATTGTGTGTGTGTGTGATTGTGTGTGTGTGTGATTGTGTGTGTGTGTGTGTGTGTGTGCGTGTGATTGTGTGTGTGCGTGTGATTGTGTGTGTGCGTGTGTGATTGTGTGTGTGTGTGTGTGTGCGTGTGATTGTGTGTGTGTGTGTGTGTGTGCGTGTGTGATTGTGTGTGTGTGTGTGTGTGCGTGTGTGTGTGCGTGTGATTGTGTGTGATTGTGTGTGTGTGTGTGTGTGTGTGTGTGTGTGTGTGCATGTATGGGGTGTGATAACTGCAGTTTTTCTACTCTCTAAGCAAACTGACAGGAGAATTAAGGTGCATACGCTCGCCAGCCGTTTGGCAAAAATCCCATAGTATTCAGGCGTTTGTTTTTTTAAATTAATGGAATGCAAAAATACAGAGTTGACATTTAAAGAATGATTATACATAATATACAAATTATATAATATTTGACACGTTAGACGTCACGGTCACGTCTCGGAGCTGCGCTCAAACTGCGCGGTGGTGACGTAGCAAAGAAAGGATTTTTTTACTTTGCGTCTAGAAAGTACTTGTGGATTAACGCCTGGATAACATGCGTGTGAATAAGTACATTGATAATCATTTGTCTTTCTCCTATTTTGCCCCAAGGAAGGCTTTAAGATGGTAATGATCATGATAACAGTACCTGAATTACATATTTTTTTAATGATCAAATTAAATTTTACTAATCAAAGTATGTCTAATTAATTAAAATCATGAAACTTAAACAATTTAACATAAATTTATTTAACAAAAAATACATGTTTAGGGCCCAATTAAATTAGATTTTTTCCAACCTTATGTTTTATTGTTACCAAATTCAGTTTTATTGTCTAATTATTTGAAAGTATAAAAACAAGTTTCATTTATTCTAACATTTATATTTTGTTCCTCAGAAACTCTGTGTTGTGTATTTATATTTATTAAGGCATAAAACATTCATTTATATTTTGGGTCCCACTTTATATTAGGTGGCCTTAACTACTATGTACTTACCTTTAAATTAATCATTTGGTACAATGCACTTATTGTGTACATGTTTTTACATTGTACTTATATTTTTAAAAATACCTATATATAATTACATCTGTAATTAACTTATGTAATTACATTTATAATTACACTGTTGACCCATCCCTTAAACCTTAACCCACCTTTAAACCTACCCATACCACCAAACCTGTCCCTAACCTTACCCGTATCCCACCTCAATAGCAGCAGAAGTGTTTTGCAATAGAATATGAACACAATAAGTACATTGTACTTGTTTTTTGATGTAAGTACATAGTAGTTAAGGCCACCTAATATAAAGTGTGACCATATTTTGTTCCTCAGAAACTCTGAGTTGTGTATTTACATTTAGTAAGGCATAAAACATTCATTTAATTTATCTTTTAATTAATGAAAATGAAATCTTGTTTTTTTTTGGAAAATAAAGGGGATTTAATATTACAATTAAAACATTGAAGAAATATTGTATGATTATTCCTGAAAAATAAGGTTTTAATAATTTTAGTAGTAGTAGCCTATTACTGAACAATAGTAATATATTTCTGCCGCAATGTCTTCAAGTGAAACCAAACTTTTATTTTGACGGGTTGCCATGAATACTTTTACATTTCTGTGTGTTTATGATATGAGGTAGAACATTTAGAAATTATTTATTTAGTTTCTTTTCTTTCTCTTTCTTTAAGTAGACTCATTGAGATATAGGCTATTCTAATAATAATAATAATAATAATATGATGATATGAGGTAGGGGTGGAACGGTTCGTGGACGGCACGCGCTAGGACCACGGTTCAACTTAAATCTGGCAACGCATCTGTAATATGGTTTGTTATAAATAACACGTAAAACAAACAGGGTTCAGCTAATGTATGTGTCTGTTGATGTGTGTGTGTGTGCGCGTGAGAGAGAGTGTGTGTGTGTGTGTGTGTGTGTGCGTGAGAGAGTGTGTGTGTGTGTGTGTGTGCGTGAGAGAGTGTGTGTGTGTGTGTGTGTGTGTGTGTGTGTGTGTGTGTGTGTGTGTGTGCGTGAAAGTGACAGTTGAGATTCAGATTCATGAACATTCCGTCATTGTAAGTCTATGGGATTTTTTTGTCTGTTTTTTCGTCCGCTGTGTGAACATCGTAGGTCCGATCACTTAGAAAAGATACAGCACTCCTCTCCTCAATGATCCGGTTGATTTAACACCTCATTCATGGGTCTGTGATAAACAGTGAATGAACTTAACTCATCTTTAGTTGTTCTCTTTCTCTCTGCAGGCTGTGGGGCTGCAGTATTGGAGAGAAAGGCTGTGCTGCTCTGAGTTCAGCTCTGAGATCAAACCCCTCACACCTGACTGAACTGGATCTGAGCCGTAATAAACCAGGAGACTCAGGAGTGAAGCTGCTCTCTGCTCTACTGGAGGATCCACGCTGTAAACTACAGAAACTACAGTAAGTGTTATTATATTATTAAACACAAAAACTGTGTGAAAATACTGCCAAACAAAAACATTTCATGTTAAAGCAATAGTTCACCCAAAAATAAAACTCTGTCGTCACTTTAATTATCTTCAAATCATTTCAAAACAGCATGACTGTCTTCTCTGAACATAAGAGAAGATATTTAGATAAATGTTTTTTATCCACACAATGGAAAGCAATAATACCCAAACTTTGGTTACACTGTAAAAAATGTCAGACCTCCTCAACTCTCCAACAAATTTTCTAGTGACTGATTACATCTACATTTCTCCATTGAACCAATTGTATTTCTGCTAACTGAATTTGATCAATTGTGGCAATAGTCTGTTAACATTGGTTCAATGAGAAAATATGTTGAGCCAACTGGGAAAAAAGAAGTCAAACCAAACCAAGTTATTGGCCCAAATTAATATTATAAATAGTAGTAGCATACATTTTTTGTTTTACCTAATTTAAAAATGTGTATTGGTAAATGTATAGTGCTAAAGCAACCTTACTGAACTGTTTATTCCCTGTTGTCCCAAAAGAAAATTAAAAACTTATTAAATGATACACTAAACACTGCCACATTTTAATACTTTTAATGAAAATATACAACAATATTGTGAAAATACTTTAAAATTATAAATACATTGAACTTTTCTACACAGTAAACCTTAGAAAATCATGCATTTTAATTCTCATAAGATACACAAAGCTTATGAATTGCACCTTGTACAATAATATATTCACAAACGTGCAAAAATGTTGAAAACACCATAAAATAATAATTTAATAAATAATAGTAATAATTTATCTGAGGTTCCTTCAACCAGTGTTTAGAGTAATTTCACATGAACTCTACCATTCTCACAAGAGGTACTTTGAGCTCATGAAACTGCATCTTACACGTCAAATGTTTGCCAAAAAACTCATAAGAGGTACTTTGAGGTTAAAATTCTGTCATTAATACATGCCTCCTGTCGTTCCACATCAATAAGACCGTTGTTTTATCAAAAAAAAAGTCATCATCGGATTTCATCAAAAATATCTTAATTTGTTTTCTGAAGATGAACGAAGGTCTCATGGGTTTTGAACGACATGAGGGTAAGTAATTAATGACAGAATTTAAATTTTGGGGTAAACTATCCCTTTAAATCCTTGTTGTACTCCAGGATTCAATTCAATTCAATTCAAGTTTATTTGTATAGCGCTTTTTACGATACAAATCATTGCAAAGCAGCTCTACAGGAATTTAAGTTTCCACAATATATTTATATATTGCAGAACCTTAATATATTTGACTTATGGCAAAATTTGGTAATTCTGTGAGTTACCAAATTTTGATGAGTGCATACAATAATCCAAAATAATACAATAAATGCATTTACAAAGTCTCCTAAGTTGTGAAGCACCAGCTCCTCTTCCAGGACAACGGAGACATTCAGCACACTTGACAGGACCCTTGAAGTGCAACTGCTGCTGCTTACTATTTCAATAATTCCCATTTTCTTTACAGTTGTGTGGTTCTCCAATGGCTCTGTACTCTGTAAAAAATACATAATGTCAATACTAAGTCTACATTAGAATTAGCAGCCTACATTACAATAAAGCTACTCCTCACAAATTACATCTAAGAGCTAATAGTATTTGACACTAATATGAAATAAACATATATCCAATAAGAACTACTGTTAAATACTCAGTGAAATTCATAGTGGTTCCTTTCTCCTCAGACCTAGCAATGATGAGTTACACTAATGGGAACAAAAACATAGTTATAGCAGAAACATATTCCTTGTGTCTCATACATTTCATATATTCATCATAAAGTGAGATCAAAATAATTTAGTTCAATAAATATTAACTTTAGGTAGCTGAGACATAGGGGTGTGTGATATTGACAAAATGATATCTAAATATTTTCTGGGATTTTATCGATAATGAGACAATATTTTTCTGAGTGTGTTATTGTGCTGGTATATTAAGGACTACCGTGGACAGCTGACTCATAAATGTGTTTGATATTCTTCATATTCTGTGAGGTTAGTTCACAGCAGTGATAGAAATTAATCTTTTCCAATAAGTTTAAATAAATTTTTACCTTTTATGGGTATTTTTATCTTTGTAAAACCATTTTTGTCTAAAAGTGTTTTAAACATAAAACGTTGAATACTGATATTTACAAGTATTTTAAAAAGAAAAGATAATTTAAATGTGAAATTAAAACGGCCAGTAGGTGGCAGCAAGTCATTGTTAATAAGTGAGTCGTTGCGATTGAACCGAATCATTTAAACGGTTGATTGATTCATTCAGGAACAAAACACAGCATGTTGCTCAGAGACACAAAACAGTGCTGTGGCTGTGTTTGGAATGATTTTTGTTGGAGAAATAGAGCAAAAACAGGCAAAAAAGTCCATTTAATATTAACTTCTTGTTTATTGAACTGTTGTATAAAATCAATATCATATTTGTAATCATGCTGCTTTTTGGAGGGAAAACGGCACTCTTCGTGTGATGATGATTATGAAATGACATAAATGATATTTTCTGCCCCCATATCATGTGTGATCACTCTAAATGCATTTTAAAGACTGAATAATGCAGTAAAAAACACACTGCAAATGTTTATTAATGTCAAATCCCACATCATTAAAACAACAATTACAATATTATCACAGATGATATATATCACACACTCCTACCGAGAGATCAGTACGAGCTAAACTAGGTTATAAACGCCAGCATGACACAGTAAAGGAGTGAATTCACTGTTACTCTGAAAAATACAATGTAGTACATGAAACATGACTTAATAAATACAAAACTCAGTATACGTAGCATAACTTCAATGATAGAAAATCCGTCTGTAAATGATGTTCTGTCGTCCTTCAGCATCGGCTCCGCTCTCTCGCTCTCCCGCGCACAGGAAGTTGAATTCACTACAGTAACGGTTTCTCTCAGGCGCATGTGTGCACGTGTTTTCTGCTGCAAAGCTTGTTCAGACAACACAGATTTTTCACTTCTGCTTGATAGATTGGCTGAGCACAATTTAATATGTTCGGTGAATGTATATTTTTAATCTTAACTTCAGACCTTCAGCTAAAATTACTACAGTGCATTTTTTTGTTTTGGGACAATTATTGGGAAGCAATCTGTTGAGACAATATTTATTTGTCAGTTTCCACAAGTTTTCAAAATGTAATTTTTTACAGTGTAGCAACAATATTCAAAATATGATCTATTGTGTTTCACAGAAGAGTGAAGGTGATACAGGTTAGGAACGACATGCAGGGAAGTACATTATAACAATTTATATTTTTGGGTGAACGATTCCTGTAAGAATCAAAATGTAAATGATCAAATTAGATCATTAGATTAGATTAGATAATAATAATTTAATTATTATTAAGTATTAAACTGTCCCAACACAGGCATAATCTCTCCTGTGTATGTTTTCAACATGACTCTAGTGTCCTCCAGTGGCTCTGTTGAGAACGCTGCCTGGAAATGTTTCTCAGATATGATACTCACGGCTGCGCCGGCATTCATTTCCATCATAATCTCCTTGTCATTTAAATTAAACGTCTCTGTGAATTACTTTTTGCTGTTTTATAACTTCACAGCGTAAACATGGGCAATTCAACTTCCTCTGCCTCCACATACTTAGTATTTTTCTCAGCATAAGGCTTTATTTTTTCCAACTTCCATGTTTCCTCTGCAGGCTCTCTTGATGTGGCCAGTTTTCCTGCAGTTATGGCATTTTGCATCTTTGAAATGACATACCTGAGCGCTGTAATTTTTTCCATGACATCTATAGCGCTTCTTCCCTCTTTGGCTGGAACGTCCACTTTATGCACAACAGCCGAGTGAGAGTCATGTCCTCTTAACTACTGCGTATCTTTCTCAGCCGTCTCCATGCTCAGTGTGATCTCAAACACTCGTGCAAACATCAGATTCGATTCTGACAACAGCCGTCGCTGGCAGGCTTCGTTGTGGCTTCCACTCACGAATCGGTCACACAATGCCTCGTCAAGCGTTCCCTGAACTCACAACTCGCTGCATATTCTGTCACCGTCTCATCAACTCTTTGATCTCAGAGATTAAAACTGAATCTTTCCACAATCAGTAACGGCTTTGGTTCAAAATAACTATTTAAAGTGTCCATGATGCTCAACAGAATCATGTGTGATTGGTTATAATGCGCAGTGCTGGAGCTAAAGACAGTGAAGTTGAAGCACCGAACATCTAATCACACCGGTGTGATCGTTTATCAGAGACAAACATATATTAATCAGCTATTTGTGTCTTTTGGAAAATCCACTTCAGTAAACCGCACTCATAAATGCTACTGTTTCCTCTGTCAGGTTTGCACCTCTCTCTCTTAGATTCATCTTTCAGCAATTCATGTTATGTATTTATCTCTGAATTGGATTCTTATTCTTTAATTATGTAGTAATATAATAATCTAAATATGTAATAATGCACAATCATCATTTAAGGCGAGACACTACAGGTGAATAGGGTAAAATTTTTAACTAGCAGATATCACCATGAAACTTTCCCAGTTGATTACCTACATTAAGATGAGAAAAAAATGTATTACAAAGTTTCTGTAATTTTATGTTTAAATATGCAAATTAGTCATTATCTAATTAAATATGCGCTAATTTGCATATATTTTAAAAAACAAAATCTCAGAATTGGATAAAGCCAGGTTCAAAATTCTTTTTTCATTGTGTTCACATATGAGATGGGAAAAAAATTACAGAGGGATTTATGGATATCTACTTTTGTTATCCTGTAAATCAGAATATACTGTCAATAGCCTTAAAAAATGTATTTTCGCCATGTTTTTTGGAATAAAATGTTATATAAATCAGGCTAGGAATAATATATTTACAAATCCCTCTGTAATTGTCTTCATAATATAACTAGGTACAAGACTGGAAAGTTTGGTGTATACAGGTGCTACTGAAGTGGAGATTTCGGACTTGGAGTATGAGAGAAAAGTCATTTTGAGAAAACGGGCTTTAAAGATTTATATTGTAAAAATCCACACATTTTTATATGAAAACATTGCTAACAAGCAAAACAACTGGCCAAGTAAATGTTTATAACAATGTAGACCATGAACAATGACAACTGAATAAAACAACATTGCCAAATAAGACCTTCAACTAACCACAGAGAACCACAAATACAGACACAAACTTATCATCAGAACTGCAACTCTAGTCATCTATGTCCATCGGAACAAAGTTCACGCATGAGGGTTGAAAGCCTAGCTCTCCATGCCTGCACCATATGTAGGCCCCTCACCCCTCTCTTGCTGATGCCTTTTTAGCTGTGCTCAGAGTCTTTCTGCAACGTTTTACACTCTCAGACCGGATGGATTCGGCTTTTGTGATCCTCAGCATGTTGGTTTCCCTGATGGTGGTGACGGTAACGACAGTGCTTTCCAGCCAAAGCTTATCCATAATGGCAAGCATGGCAGAGGCCCCCTCATTAAAAGTTGAAATGGCCATACTTGCAGCTGCCTCAACTCTACTCTTATCTACAAACACTGTTTTTGGACAGCGGGCCCAAATGACGGAGTTGAGGCACTCATTCGCATTTTGAGTGCCACCATGCTGCATGCGCTGCAGCAGGCTGTCACTTGACATGCGGTGGTATACAGGTATCAGCTTCTGGCCCACCTCCCGAGACAAAAAGTTTCCTGCATGGAGCCTGTGGCTCTCTGGAGTTTCTCCATTTTCCTCCGCTCTCCTATACCAACACCAGGACAGGTTGCACCTGGTGTGCAAGGGGACTTCGTCACAGGACATGCTATGGAGGAGATCAGCCCAGATCTCATTTTTCATTTTCTCTATGGAACCCTGGTTATTTAAAATTGCCCCCCTGTAATAATTTTGTAATGTTTTAAATTTTTTGGCCGTTAATTTTCCCAGACCCTTCCCCCCCAATTTGCGTTCAGCACTTAATTTTCGTAGTGCTGTGCCCATACGCTTATGGGCATGGTTGATGCATTCTAATTTTACTACCTCATGCCCAGGGTATGGGTTGAGGGATACCACCTCCCTGAATGCAGCACTGTCCCCATCTGACAGCATCTGAATGTATCTCAGCTGGTGGCGACTCACAGACCTGGCCCACATCCTCTTCGCTGCCTCCTGCTCCATAGCCTTGCTTGAGCCCCTAAAATTTTGTGCACGTTTCTCTCCAGCTGTCAATTTCCTCATCTGTAATCTTTCCCTCATGCCTGGCAGCTTCTTTAAGGGCACAAGCATGGCAATAGGAGGATAGAACCTCAAAGTCGATCACCAGTCCCGTAAAAATATCGATGCACACCCCGATCCCATAGTGTGATGTGAACCCTCTTTTCTGCCAAGTGCCATCAAAAGACACACTGATATTTATCACCGCATCTGCATCCTCTCTCAGCAACTCTGCCACATCTGCATCAATATCTGCATAAGCCTGCCTGACCTGCTCCCTGGTCCTGTGAAGTGACTCAATACCTCTCTCAATTTATGCCGCTAAAATGAAATGTGTATTGTATCAATAACTGTTCATTTGTTTTGTTTTTATAGATACAGCACACAGAAATCTGTACTGTAAAAGTAAAACTGACCACCGCAACACAACATAATGAATGAGATGGCACTTTATTCTATTCTTATAAATCTTATAAATAAATAAATATTTCATCCATACAAAACAAATATTGTTACAGTAATGTTATAATATGTTACAAGGTGGTAACAGCCACACGTATTGGGCTATTTCTGACATTAGAAATTCTAAACCTCCCATCGACAGCTTACGTTCAGATGCGCTTCCCGAGGGCATTTCACTGGGTAATCCATCACTAATTTTCCTTTTCTCCCTTGCAAGTGACAACTGCTGTACTCGTTTCGATGATTGACGCGAAGTCATTTTCATTAATTCACTCAAAAGATCCCGCGGAAAGCTTAACCAAACAAGGAAGCGTCAACGCATACCATGTCATGTGACGATTCTGAACGAATCACGTTGTCAGAAATTGTCTTCAGCCAATGAGATTGCGCATTTAGAGTTAAATCCCCTCTTTTACTTTCACTATTGGTTGCTGATAGAAAGGAAATGACCATATTTGGATCCGACAGCATTGTAGAGAAGAGAGAGAGCTTTCCAGCAGTATACGTGATGACTGGGTACAGGCAGAGATCGCGGAGCAGCATGTTGATTTAGAACGCCAACTTTTGTTGAATTTATGAGAAATCTACAGACGCAAACAGACAAAGTGCAGTAAAATAAAGACCTAAATGTGTATTTCGGACTTTTTTTCACCACAAGTCTGAAAGAAGACATGTTATTGAAGACAAATATCCAAAAATCTCAAAATTGACCAATAAAAAAAAAACGATGTTTTTGCCTGCCGTGTCTCGCCTTAATTAGTCACTTATTTATCTCATTAACTTTAACTCTTTGAGTTCTTGGGATTTGTCTTGAGACTTGTTTGTGTCTTGAAAGGCATGACTTGGTTCCTCCTCTGGTGAAATCAGCTGCTGAGTTCATGGGTGGAATAAACCTATGGCAGGACTTTTACTTTCTGACCCCTGGACTATCCACCTCTGTCTGTAATATATCTGCTTGTTTTACACTCTTTGGCCACCAGGTGCTATTGTGAGCAAATGAAACAGGATGTTACTGTCAGAATATGGCCTTTTTTACAGCAATTTGTTTTTTTTTACAGTGTATGTGTATTTATTTTGCCCCCTTTTTATTTTTCTTTAATTTATTTTATATAATGTTTGTATAATATATGTATTGCTTTGGCAACACTGTGAAATGTTACACAGTTATGCCACTAAAGCTTATTTGAATTGAGTTGAGTTGAATTGAATTAGAGAGAGAGAGAGAGAGAGAGAGAGAGAGAGAGAAGAGGTTCCTAAGGCTCTGTGTGTGTGTGTGTGTGTGTCTCTGTGTATGTGTGTGTGTGTGTGTGTGTGTGTGTGTGTGTGTGTGTGTGTGTGTGTGAAAGTGACAGTTGAGATTCAAATTCATGAACATTCCGTCATTGTAAGTCTATGGGATTTTTTTGCCTGTTTTTTCGTCCGCTGTGTGAACATCGTAGGTCCGATCACTTAGAAAAGATACAGCACTCCTCTCCTCAATGAGCCGGTTGATTTGAGACCTCATTCATGGGTCTGTGACAAACAGTGAATGAACTTAACTCATCTTTAGTTGTTCTCTTTCTCTCTGCAGGCTGATTAACTGCAGTATTGGAGAGGAAGGCTGTGCTGCTCTGAGTTCAGCTCTGAGATCAAACCCCTCACACCTGACAGAACTGAATCTGAGCGGTAATAAACCAGGAGACTCAGGAGTGAAGCTGCTCTCTGCTCTACTGGAGGATCCACACTGTAAACTACAGAAACTACAGTAAGTGTTATTATATTATTAAACACAAAAACTGTGTGAAAATACTGCCAAACAAAAACATTTCATGTTAAAGCGATAGTTCACCCAAAAATTAAAACTCTGTCTTCACTTTAATTATCTTCAAATAATTTCCAAACAGTGTGACTTTATTCTGTGCAACATAAGAGAAGATATTTAGAGAAATGTTTTTGTCCACACAATGGAAAGCATTGATACCAAAACTTTGGTTGTCAACAATGTCCAAAATATGATCTATTGTGTTTGACAGAAGAAAGAAGGTCATACAGGTCAGGAACGACATGCAGGGAAGTACATTATGACACTTTATATTTTTGGGTGAGCGTTTAAGAATCAAAATGTAAATGATCAAACACAATGATTATACTGAATGTGCTCAAGACTAATGTATGTTTGTATAAACCAGGGGTGCCCAACAGGTCGATCTCGAAGGCAATGCTGGTAGATCACGCTTTAGGTCACTGGTTCTCAGCCGGGGGGCGCGAGATAACTTAAAACTAAAATATAATATATTCACTAATGTTATGACTAATATGTTAAATAATGTAAATATATAAATATAAGCACCACCTCTCTATGTATTCTGTGATGTTCTGTGTTTCGGAGCAGCAGACCGTTTCTCATCTGTGTGAAATACAGACTGAACAGCGGCTCAAAACCTCTGGATGAGCAGATGATACACAATACAGCTCTCGGCTGGATAAAAGAAGCCAGGGTCACACTAGTAGCCTAAAGTTTTGATGGATGATGATTGTCATCAAGGTAAAGATGATTACAGTCACATACAGGATGGTGCATTAGGTGTGTGTTGTGTCTGTTATTTGATGCACAAACGAACCGTGTGTATTTGTGCTCTCGATGCACTGATCACTATAATATCATATTTCTGCTTGAACACAGCTCAGGATATTCACCTAGTTGAATACACAGAGTTTTATAACGGATGCTCGCGTGTTTTGGAGAAGTTTGTGAGGATCAGTGGTGTTCATGTACATACGGGCATCAGACGCTCAAACAGCTTGTTCTGACAGAGGAAATATTCACTGATGGTGTCGAGCTGCCTTCAGATCGCTGAGTTCAGAGATACATACTTTTACATACTTTGTAGATATTCTATACAACTTAAGGGACATTTTTGTGAAGTATGTTCATGGGATGCTTAAATCTTTCTTGAATTTGCTTTGTTAAAAAAAATGACATGAAATACAAAGGTTTTAGTGAATAGAAAAGTTTGGGCTTGCAGTATTGATTTGGAGAAGAGGGGGTCTTGGAGTAAAAAAGGTTGAGGACCACTGCTTTAGGGAAATGCAGGCATTATTGAACATTATTTTATTATTTTTTAAATAACAATTTAACTTAATGCAATATAAAGATACATCCCAACCAGCTTTTTTTATTTAGGCCTATTTATTTTTTAAAAGTAGATCCCCGCTCAAGAAAGTGTGGGCACCCCTGGTATATACACTTATTGTGCCTTCACATGCTATCGGAGTAATCGGGAAATTGGATGTTAACGGCCTTTCAAGTCATATTTACTGGGAAATTCTGAAATAATTTTGATACCAGAGTTTCTGAGTTGGGCGGGTCATAATCTTTAAACATGGTGGAGGGGACAACCATTGCTGCTGTCTGTTCTCACAACAACTACATCCCTTTGTCTGGTCGCTTAAGTACTGTATTTATAGGCTAGATATGAACGATCATTCAAAGCATATTTTATGTTTTATTAGCAGTGAAATAAGCATGTATTTGACTGAAATTGTCAGAAAACTGCATGTATAGCACGGTGAATGTTTATATGATTGTCAACCAATGGGTGCTACATTTTATTCTTTCCTACATTAAAGCACTTGAACACAACAAGCTCGTAATCATGACTTCATACGTGGGAAATAGGACATTTCCGATAGCACGAGAAGGCAGCATTATAGACCAATGAACAACAAAGTTGAAGAGTATTTATATCAGAGTAAACCGCACTCATAAATGCTACTGTTTCCTCTGTCAGGTTTGCACCTCTCTCTCTTAGATTCATCTTTGAGCAATTGATGTTATGTATTTATTATCTCTGACTCTGAATTGGATTCTTATTCTTTAATTATGTAATTAACATGATACATTCTTAGCTGACAAATAAACTGTTATTTATTCTTCGCTCTTCTGAAATCATAATGACTAGTAGATCATGTGGAGGCTGATGTTTCTTCAAATCTGTGTCCAGGACAGAACAGACTAAAGGCTCATGGATGAATGGAGCAGTAGCACGTCATCAGAGACCTTTTGATTTCTGTCTATCACTGATTAGCAAGTTGTACTGAAGTGACCAGAACTACACTTTCTGTTCTGAGCAAGCAGTAGTCGGCCGACTTAAAGGTGCAGTGTGTAGATTTTAGCAGCATGTAGCGGTTGAGTTTGTGAATGGCAAGCAACGGCTCAGTCCCCCGCTCACCACTCCCTTTAGAGAAGCTACGGAGGCCGATAAAGGGCTAAGATGTCGTAGTCTGAGACAGCAGAGAGTAGCCAGCAATGAGGTTTCTTTACAGAGGGAAATTAAGGAAGTATATTTATTAATTTCCCTTATTGTCTACCCCTGTACTTGTACATCATTGTGTGGGAGTTTTATTCTCATGAACTAGATTAGCAGTAGACAGTCACTTAAAGAATAGGTTAACCTTGCACCCTCTGACTAATGGCTCTTTTCCACTGCGTGGTACGACTCGGCTCGGCACGGTTCAGAACGACACGACACGGCTCAGTTCGGCTCGTTTTGTGTTTGCACTGCAGTTTAGTACCGCTTTAGAGTGGGGGGATTATTCTCGTGTCGTTATAGTTGCACCACCTCTACTGCCGTGACTCCTGAAAAACGTTTTAATTCTGCGTCTCTCCATCACGCTCTCGCTGGATCTGCTCCTCGGCTATCAACGAGAGGAACATCTGTACTTCCTCAACAGACAACGAAACAGCCATTTTTTGGTTGTTTAAAAAAGGTGCGCTCATTCAAAAGTTGCGTTTGATCCTTCGCTGGCTGTGCTGATTTAAATCTGTGACAGTTTTCTCCGGCCAATCAGTGATCAGCAGAGTTTAAACGTCATGTTTTGCTAACGGTACGGCTAGCTTGAAACCTCGGCCGAGGTGGTGCTAAAAAAAGTACCAGGTACTGTTCCCAGTGGAAAACACACCAGAAGTGAGATGTACTGAACCGTGCCGTACTATGCAGTGGAAAAGCTCCATAAGTTCAGACTGGAGAGTTTGTGATCGTGAGATTCGTGTGAGTGAGTCTGCACGTGTGTGCATGTGTGATTGTGCGTGTGTGATTGTGTGTGTGCGCTTGATTGTGTGTGTGCTTGTGATTGTGTATGTGTGCGCGTGTGATATGTGTGTGTGTGTGTGTGTGTGTGTGTGTGTGTGAGTGCATGTATGGGGTGTGATAACTGCAGTTTTTCTACTCTCTAAGCAAACTGACAGGAGAATTAAGGTGCATACGCTCGCCAGCCGTTTGGCAAAAATCCCATAGTATTCAGGCGTTTGTTTGTTTTTTTAAATTAATGGAATGCAAAAATACAGAGGTGACATTTAAAGAATGATTGTACATAATATACAAAGTATCATGAATATACATTGTCAACTGAAATCAAGTACTAAAGATTACAAGAGAAAAAGTAGAGAAACAAATGAAGATTCAGGCGTCAGACGTAATATTTGACACGTTAGACGTCACGGTCACGTCTCGGAGCTGAATACAGTACCTGAATTACATATCTTTTTAATGGTCAAATTAAATTTTACTAATCAAAAAGCATGTATAATTAATTAAAATCATGAAACTTAAACAATTTAACATCAATTTATTTAGCAAAAAATACATGTTTAGGGCCCAATTAAATGTTTTATTTTTTCCAACCTTATGTTTTATTGTCTAATTATTTAAAAGTATAAAAACAAGTTTAATTTATTCTAACATTAATTTTTTTTTTCCTCAGAAACTCTGTGTTGTGTATTTATATTTATTAAGGCATAAAACATTCATTTTATCTTTTAATTAATGAAAATGAAAATAAAATCTTATTTTTTGGAAAATAAAGGGGATTTAATATTAAAATTAATATTAATTATAATAGGCCCAAGCCCTTATTTATTTGTGGGCCCCTCGGTGTTCCCCTGCCCCTTCAGGGTTAGGAAACACTCGACTACATGTCTAAGTGAGGTTCAGAAAGAGTTTTGTGACAAGACCAAGAAAATGTTTCTTCTTTTTAGAAGGTGAAAAATGATACATTTACAGTACATTCAAACACAGTGTTGTACATTGCCCTGCAGGCTGCATATTTATTCCAGGCTATATATCCTTGTTGTTTTACCTAGGCAGCAATATTACCTTAAAACACACACATAAATAAATATATAAATGAATAAATATATAAACATATATAAATGAGATATATATTACTAATAGGAGACACTGTTGTACAACCCACAAACGCATGAAAACAGTGTGTTATGATCATATCCCAAGTTAAAAAAGTACAATAGTAAAGATAATAGAATTTAGCCTAAGTATTAAGCTAATATCCAGGCGTTTATCCACATGTACGTTATCCACACGTTCATCCACACGTACGTTATCCAGACGCAAAGTAAAAAAAATCCTTTCTCAGCTCCGTCGCCGCCACGTCGCCGCGGCACTTTGAGCGCAGCTCCAACACGTGACCGTGACGTCTAACGTCTCATATCTTACGTCTGACGTCTAACGTCTCATATCTTACGTCTGACGCCTGATTACTATGGGATTTTGGCCAGACGACTGGCGAGCGTATACACGTTAGTTCACCTCTCAGTTTGCTTCGCGATCGCTAATAAATGCACAATGCACACCTCATAAGTGTGTGCGTGTGTGTGTGTGTCTGCCCGTGTGTGTGTGTGTGTCTGTGAGAGAGAGAGAGTGCGCGTGTGTGTGTGTGTCTGTGAGAGTGTGTGCGTGTGTGTGTGTCTGCCCGTGCTTGTGTGTGTGTGTGTGTGAGAGAGAGAGAGAGTGCGCGTGTGTGTGTGTCTGTGAGAGTGTGTGCGTGTGTGTGTGTGTGTCTGCCCGTGTGTGTGTGTGTGTGTGTGTGTCTGTGAGAGTGTGTGCGTGTGTGTGTGTGTGTGTGTGTGTGTCTGCCCGTGTGTGTGTGTCTGTGAGAGTGTGTGTGTGTGTGTGTGTGTGTGTGTGTGTGTGTGTGCGTGTGTGTGTGTGTGTGTGTGTGTGTCTGCCCGTGTGTGTGTGAGAAAGTGACCGTTGAGATTCAAATTCATGAACATTCCGTCATTGTAAGTCTATGGGATTTTTTTTGTCTGTTTTTTCGTCCGCTGTGTGAACATCGTAGGTCCGATCACTTAGAAAAGATACAGCACTCCTCTCCTCAATGAGCCGGTTGATTTAACACCTCATTCATGGGTCTGTGACAAACAGTGAATGAACTTAACTCATCTTTAGTTGTTCTCTTTCTCTCTGCAGGCTGTATAACTGCAGTATTGGAGAGGAAGGCTGTGCTGCTCTGAGTTCAGCTCTGAGATCAAACCCCTCACACCTGACTGAACTGGATCTGAGCTTTAATAATCCAGGAGACTCAGGAGTGAAGCTGCTCTCTGCTCTACTGGAGGATCCACACTGTAAACTACAGAAACTACAGTAAGTGTTATTATATTATTAAACACAAAAACTGTGTGAAAATACTGCCAAACAAAAACATTTAGTGTTAAAGGGATAGTTCACCCAAAAATTAAAACTGTCCTCACTTTAATTATCTTCAAATAATTTCAAAACAGCATGACTGTCTTCTCTGAACATAAGAGAAGATATTTAGAGAAATGTTTTTTGTCCACACAATGGAAAGCAATAATACCCAAACTTTGGTTACACTGTAAAAATTTCAGGCCTCCTCAACTCTCCAACAAATTTTCTAGTGACTGATTACATCTACATTTCTCCATCGGCCCAATTGTATTTCTGCTAACTGAATTTGATCAATTGTGGCAACAGTCTGTTATCTGTTGAAATTAAACAACTGCTAACTGTCCAAAAATTAAACGTACAGATCCAAAGTTATCCAATCCATGATTTACATGTTCTCTGTGGCACCAAGTCTTGTGTAATTTAATCAGTTGAAGAGTATTAAACTGTCCCAACACAGGCATAATCTCTCCTGTGTATGTTTTCAACATGACTCTAGTGTCCTCCAGTGGCTCTGTTGAGAACGCTGCCTGGAAATGTTTCTCAGATACAGTTTCTTACAATCATGTTTGCACTAATAATAGAACCCTCATGTCATTTTTCAAAACTCTAGACACAAAACTCAAAACAGTCATTATTTGTAACACAGGCTATCCAATGTTCAAAACTCTGCATGTTGCATTCATATCTTTAAAGAAGCCTTGCATTTGCAGAAGCATTGGTTCAAAATACTAATTTATTATGAAATATCATAAGAACATTACTTTAGATCCCCCACTCACAAGACACCCATAGTTTCACTGTTTAGTTGTTAGTACAATCATTAAATATAGTTGTTCAAAACACATGATGCAGCTTTCATTATGATTCTACACATTCATACATCATTGAGAAAAGTACAGACACTGGAAACATTACAATTTGAAAATTATTGATGAAATAATCAACACAACAGGTTTTTCAAAAAACTTTCAATAAGAAAAAAAAGATAAGAAAAAACGACTTTAGGCCTACAGTAAAATGTCAACTGGAGTGTCCCTCACTGCACTTCTATGTTTTTATCAACCCTGTCTTGTGAGTTTGGCCACAGGTTCTCATCCACATCACAATGGATGTTTTCATCTTGGAAAAAATCTTCTGGTATGGCAAATACAGGCCTGACATCGGTCTCCTTTGATATCATTGCACATATCATCTTTGGCTTGGAGAAGAGGGACTTGTTTGTGAGGTCTATTGTGAACCTTTGACCTCCATGTGGAGAAAAACTCCTCAGTCGGGTTACAGTAAGGAAAGGGGAATATGGGGTAAATACAAGCTGATAAACTGTGGATGGGCCTGAAACCATGATTGCTCTCAGTGCCGCCGCTAGGAGTTTTGGGCCCATTGCACTGATTTTGCTTTGGATCCCCTCAAAATCACATTCAGTGTGGGGTGGTTAGGCCGCCAGCGAACATCGTTCTGGGCCCGTCTCAACCTTTCATCCATGTCATGGCCTGCCTCATCCAAAAATATGAATGGTTTTCATCAGCTTCCAGCTCTATCAACCTCTAAAAAGACTAGGAAAAATAAATACTGATAACAATGATATAGATGTTTTGGGATTTCTTTTCTGCCAACAACAGGCATCTTGAAACTGATCATACCTGAACATACTCAGTCCTCAGTTGCTTCACTTTCGTAATGTTGTTCATAATTGCACTTTGAGCAGCTGTATCAGTTGATGGTTAGATCATTGCAATGAAATGAATAAACTCTCAATTCAGATGTAATGTGCGAGTTGTACTATGCGAGAAATAGTAATACTTTAATGTTAAGTTGTGTCAATTTGAACCTGTGATTTTAGTTCAATGAACAAAAGATCTTTGGCTCGTGTATTTTATCCAAGCATTTGTAAAAAGTGTTGTGTTTTGAAAAATGTGCATTTTGATCATCGGTTGTGAATTGTGTCTAGAGTTTTGAAAAATGACATGAAGGTTCTGTTATTAGTGCAAAAATTATTGTAAAAAACTGTAAGATACTCACGGCTGCGCCGGCATTCATTTCCATCATAATTTCCTTGCCATTTACATTAAATGTCTCTGTGAATTACTTTTTGCTGTTTTAATATGCGGCTTAATATTTACAAATACTAGTGTGTGTGTGTGTGTGTGCGCGCGCACCTGTGTGTGTGTGTGTGTGTGTGTGTGCCTGTGTCTGTGTGTGCCTGTGTCTCTGTGTGAGAGAGTGTGTGTGTGTGAGAGAGAGTGTGTGAGAGAGAGTGTGTGAGAGAGAGTGTGTGAGAGAGAGTGTGTGTGAGAGAGTGTGTGTGACTGAGAGAGAGTGTGTGAGAGAGCGTGTGTGTGAGAGTGTGTGTGACTGAGAGAGAGTGTGTGAGAGAGAGTGTGTGTGTGTGTGTGTGTGTGCGTGCGTGCCTGTCTGTGTGAGTGTGTGAAAGTTACAGTTGAGATTCAAATTCATGAACATTCCGTCATTGTAAGTCTATGGGATTTTTTTGCCTGATTTTTTTCGTCCGCTGTGTGAACATCGTAGGTCCAGTCGCTTAGAAAAGATACAGCACTCCTCTCCTCAATGATCCGGTTGATTTGACACCTCAATCATGAACTGAACAGACAGATTCCTCTTTATTAATCACTTCCCAACTCTAGAGAAATAAATCATAAGACAAACTAGCGTTAGCATAAATCTGTTGTATTTTCCTCTTGTTACGGTTTGCTGCAGGAGTTGTAGCAATGTGTTGTGAATCTAAAGGAACAAAATATGTTATTAGACACAGGCTAATAAACAGGCTATTAAGCACAATATATATATATATATATTGTGGTTAACCTTGCATCCTCTGAGTAATTTTTTTTTTTTTTTTTTTTTTTTTTGAATGAATAATTGAAAATATAGGATGAATAATTGAAAATATAGGATGTACAGAATAATCAAATATCTCCATTTAAACTAACCAATATCTGTGATTAGTTACTAATTAGAAACACATTCTAAATTTAATGATCACTTGCAAATTGGAGTTAGATTAAAGCAGGAGTAGTAGTCCTTCACACATTATACCTTCATCCACGCCGCTGGATTTCATCATTGAGCCGATTAGTGATCCTTACAAGACTTATATATCATAGTTACACTATAATGTTACTCTTATTTTAACATTATCACCTGTATAGTACTACAAACGGTTTGAGGAGTGAAAACGATGAACTAGTTCAGCATCACAATCAGGAATCATGTAGAGTGAGTTAAATTAATGTCTCAGCTGCTGGCAAGATAAAATCTCTATAGCACCGATCCTGGTGTGAGAGAGAAAAGCAGAGCTCATACAAACACACTCTCACCCTAAAGCTGAAACACAATCTCAGAGATCATTCATGTTCTTCACTCTCTGCAGGCTGAGGTACTGCAGTATTGGAGAGGAAGGCTGTGCTGCTCTGAGTTCAGCTCTGAGATCAAACCCCTCACACCTGACTGAACTGGATCTGAGATTTAATAAACCAGGAGACTCAGGAGTGAAGCTGCTCTCTGCTCTACTGGAGGATCCACGCTGTAAACTGAAGACACTACAGTAAGTTATTGATTCAATGATGTAATTTATTATCTTGTATTAAAGCAGATCTTAGTGTATTTTATCTTTCTCTCTATTGTACAGTATTTGACAGAGGAAACTCCACAAGCTCCAAACAAGTGAATCAAAACAACACGTCCTGAACAAGACTGTCACCTGGACATTAATACTGATACTGATCCAGCAGTTTCATATGAGAAGGATTTTATTCATTTTTATTCAGCCTACATGCTTTTCCAGTCTCATGGGAACATTTGTTTAAATAATTAGATTGGACATACTAACTGCACTGTAATAATTTAGTGTGACATTACAGTATATTCCAGGTTAATAACTGCATTACTTTCACAGTAATTTCACAGTGGGACTTCTCTTGTATTGAACTGCACTCTCAGTAATGTATTGTACACAAACAGCATCATACTGTGTTTTGTGCTGTGCATATGTATGAAGGTCCCCAGCATGTAATGCAGCATGAATAAATCATGCTGTAGAGTTTTATTTTTTATAATTATTGTTGGTTTTGTGTTTTAAGTCAGAAATTTGAATATGAATATGCTAGGTCAAAGACAACAGTATAGTATATGACAGTCATGATCACAGTTTACCAGCAGAGTGCTCCAGTCTCAAGGAGAGAGTTTGACATAAAACATACCGTAATAAACTAAATAAATTAAATATGTAAAACATCAATTATTTATAAATAGATCTCTATTTTAACAGATCTAACTATGACCCCTCTGGGATTCACAAATCTTGGTAAATCTTTGCTTTAAATATTTTTTGCCAAGCTTTCTTCCAATGTATATTATTCAATAATTACTCTTTTGTGGTAACTTTTTTGTCATGGAAATAAAATAAAATAAAAAAATACTGTTTAATATATTTATTAAGACATATTGGGTCAAATATATCTTTACCCCTGAAAAGCACACTGTAGTTTTTTTTTCCTGTGTTAAATAGTTTTGGTGTCTTAAAGTAAGTCCAGAGGATTACACTTACAAAATAAATATTAATAAGAAATACTTCAGTTGTTTCAAGCTATCAGGCTAAATTAATGACTGCAACAATTTATCCCCTGGTCATGCCACATCCCTAGAAAAATACATGTGTTGTTTATGATAATCAGTTTATTGCCAAAGCATGGCATTTCAGGACACAATGAAAACAAGCAACAGTATCCAGCAATATCCTGTCTTATTCTTATTTGAAGGGACATGTCTTCCTTTTTTATTCTTCACCTGTTCAGCTGTCATGTTATAAACAAACAAACAAACACAAACATGTTTGGTGTCTACTGAGAAGCATCACAGATCAGAATCTTTGTGAAAATAATGACTTACAACTGTGACTCAGTCCTATTACTATAAAGACAGCATTAGCATCTCTGGGAATGCAGTGATAAGATTACAAGTCAGGTTTTGAAAAATAACATTTCAAATTGAATAGAATGGGACAAATTATTTGGTTAAAATAGCTGTCTTTCATCACTCACCTTAGACTGAGTTTGATGTCTTTGGACTTCAGCTGTTGAGGTGTCTCAGGCTTTAGATCAGGAAGACATCCAAGATGTGCAATTTAATGAATGGGCTCCCAATACTAGGTTTGTGGACAGTCAGAAAGTGAGATTAGATGCAGATTGATGCATGTGACTCAGAAGGAGCAGTAGAGCATCCTACAATATGAGTTGACCTTAATTAACCTGTTGTTACTCTGTACACAAATCAACTTATTTTGCTCTATTGCATAAAATGACCAACTTATAGCACAGGCTGTGTGACAGAGCAGCACTGGTTTACATACATCCTTATTGTTTCAGTTTTCTTACCTGCTAAGGAGCTGTGGGTGCACACACACCATTAGCGCTCAAACACACCACACTTAACCCATCGTTTACATCCCTGCCATCTGTTACAGACCAAACACACACATGCACATGATAAGGGGCCTATGAGAGGGCCTTGGGTTTACCCATCACTTTACCCCATGATGGTCATAAATACTGCGTATGAGTGAAAAAGAACATTTTGCTTATAATTTTCATTTTTTTATATTAAAAAAAATAATATATATATATTCTATTTATATTTATCTGGTTACACTACAGTACTTTTAGCATTATGTTTCAACTTTTATAAATTAGTATGTTGTGTGTTTTTCAGAATGTATGCTAATGTATGTTTTACCATTTGATTCCATCACTGATCTAATATTGTCTGAGAGTCTAATTGTGTTTTTCCTTATAAATGCTACAGCGTCCATATTTTCTTCAGAAGTCAGAAAGAGCTTTATTATCAACTATGTTTACACACACAAGGAATTAGACGACAGCTTCCAGTGCAGAAGAAATAACTGATTTATTCTTGATAGGCCTATTATATTGTCAAATGTTGCATTGTTTATGGTAATAAGTTCAAGCATGTGGCTGACCCTACAGGTTTATTCCTAAACAGATGTTCTCTCTTATAAACAATACAGTACTGTACGAACGGTTCGCGAATCGGTTCAACTGAATCACTCAAAAGAACGACTCGTTAGCGAGTGGCCTCCTGAACCCGTGATTTAGCGCCGCCTGTCGACCGACCGCAGATCGCATCTGCTCCACATTTTCTTCTGAAGCGAAGCTCCGCCTCTGACCATCGCAAATCTGTGTATGTGAGAGATGAAAGCCGTCCGAACCGTGTGCATGAGCAGTGAGGTCCTCGACCATCGCAGTCCAGCTTGAGCTTCGGTTCGGTGATGGCCGCGGCTGTGGAGAGAGGAGGGGTCCGGGCCGCCTTCATGAACCCGGGGCTCGGTGCACCCGCTCCCGCACCCGCCGCCGCTGCGCCCGGAGGATCAGCCATGTCCGGAGCTGGGGGCTCGGGCTCGGGTGCGGCGGGTTCGGGTCCCATCATGCCTGTGCCTATGAATTTATTTGCAACGTGGGAGATTGACCGCTCATCTCCGAGCTGTGTTCCGAGGTACATCAAACCTAATGCTATTGTTCATGTGTGTAAATAAAGCTTCAGGACACTCATGCATTTCGTTGCTTGCATGCTCTTCTGTGCAACATGGGCTTTAACTTGAGCATGTTATGCTGAAGGAGGTCAAAACAAAACTCGTGCATTCAGTGTTGCGATGGTGCTGTGTTATGACACATGGAAACATTAATATGTTCATTGTGTGGACAATTATGTTGGCAAGTGTCTATATGAACACAGAAAACATCAATAGTTGACCGGATTAATGTGCATGTTTCATAAAGCGGGTCACAACAAATCAGATTCATGCAATGTTGTGATGCTGAAAAACGAAATATTTGGAAACATATGTCAGAGAGCTTTATATAGGTGCATTTCTTGTGTGTTTAGTTTGGTTTATATACACATAAAATCACAAGTAATCAGCATGTGTTGGGTGTCATATAAACACACTCACTAAAGTTAAAGCATAGCAAAGACAGGACAGTGTGTTTGGATCATGCTTAGTTTAGATGACCTGAAAATGTTCAAATTGACTTTCAGAGACTGTGATCAACAACTTTATATTTAGGAAGGGTTGTTTTAGTGCCTCATTTCAATATCTTTCTTCTGACATGCCATTTCATCTCATCATAGTTAATATAATTTAAGTGCAACTTTGCATATATTTGCTGAAAATGTGCCTTGTTTTGGTTTTAAAATGAGGATGGAGCATGTTTTTTTAAAAAGCCTGTGTTAATTGCATGGACGCTTTTTAAGTCTGAAGCAATCAGTGGTCTCAAAAGCCCTTTTGTATTCATTACAGTCAAATCAATGCAGATTTGAGCTTGTTATAATGACCATGAGTGTCATTTTTTTATAAAAAAGATGCATATTCAGGATTTTGAATGAAGTTAGTTTCAGTTATTGTCTGCTATTATCAGTTTTCAGTTATTCAGTTTTCAAGTATGATTCTGTTATTATCGGTTATTAACAGTTTTAAATAATGCTTCATTACATGATCATAGCTGTTGGTGATTATATAGAAAACCAGCGTATCTCTTAGGGTTTAATAAAATCACTTCTGACATGCTTGACTTGTTTGTAAGAGAAAGCATCATCCCAATATTTAGAATATCAGTATGTTATTCCCTTTCCTCTTTGCCCAAAGAATTCATGTTACACATGATGCATTTTGTCCAAATGACCCAAACCACATCCTGTAATATGAATTTAAAACCCAGTTCTTCATGGAACATTTCCATAAGAGTGAAGTTAAAAGATTGGCGAGATGCTTTACAGATTCAAGCCTAGTATGTGATTTATATTAATACCTTCCTGAACTAAAGTATTTGATTCATTCTCTTAAATTATCATCAGGATATTGCATACTCATTGGTTACGAATTTGTATTTGTAATTTTTTTTTTTTAATTTTTGTACTAATTAACTTTGTTCAAATTCATACAAAATACCCAACTCTGTATAGCAGGTTGATGAATAGGATCAGTACTCAAGCACCAGCATTTACATGCTTATGGAAGTGAACAAAGAGCAAAATCTAGTGTGTCTTCTTCGATGCCAGATTGGATTTTGTAGTTGTCAAACATTATAAAGTTAAAGCAAGCACATCCTCTGTTTGTTGTTTTCAAGGGCAGGGTGTTTTCTGCTATCTTCAGATGCAGTCTTAGCACAATAAGGGATCTTAAAGACAGCAAGATTAAACAAACAGTCATGAATTTTAAATTTCACAATCTGAGAATCTAAAACATAATACATTGATTTAATTGTCACATCAGTATCACTAAATATGGCAGTTTATACAAAAATCTGGTCATGGACGCTCATTTGTCAATACAGTGTTTAATTTGTGCTAAAATGAATTAAGCTAATGAATTTGCTTAATTATATTTTGTGTCGGACTCCAAATCTTCAATACTTATCTTGCTGGATCTGTCAGCTGCTTTTGATACGGTCAACTACCAGATCCTCCTGTCAACCCTATTGGTAAAGGGCATCTCAGGAACCATACTCCAGTGGTTTGAGTCTTACCTTACTTATTTGAGTCTCAAATAGTTCCTTCAAGGTATCTTGGAGAGGTGAGGTGTCCAAGTCTCAACGTCTAGTTACTGGGGTGCCTCAGGGCTCAGTTCTTGGACCACTTCTCTTCTCTGTCTACATGGCATCACTAGGTTCTGTCATTCAGAAACATGTCTTTTCATATCACTGCTATGCTGATGACACTCAACTCCTCTCATCCCATCTTGATGATCCGATGCTGCTCGCATCTCAGCATGTCTAACAGACATTTCTGGCTGGATGAAGGACCATCACCTTCAACTCAATCTTGCCAAGACAGAACTGCTTGTGGTTCCAGCAAACCTATCGTTTCGTCACAATTTCACCTTCCAGTTAGACACATCAACCATCACTCCTTCAAAAACAGCCAGAAACCTTGGAGTTATGATTGATGATCAGATGACTTTCTCAGACTGCATTGCTAAAACTGCCCGGTCCTGCAGATTTTCTTCATTCAACATCAAGAAGATCAGGCCCTTTCTTTCAGAACATGCTTCGCAACTCCTTGTTCAGGCTCTTGTTCTGTCCAGACTGGACTATTGCAATGTTCTCGTCAGGTCTTCCAGCCAGTTCTATCAAACCTTTACAATTAATCCAGAACGTGGCAGCAAGATACATTTTTAATGAGGCAAAAAGAACACGCATCACACCTCTGTTTATCAATTTGCACTGGCTACCCATAGCTGCTCGTATAAATTCAAGGCATTAATGTTTGCCTACAAAACCACCACTGGCTCTGCACCCCTATACCTAAATTCATTACGTCAGACTTATGTGCCTCTGGAAGCTTGCGTTCTGCAAGTGAACGTCGCTTTATTGTTCATCCCAAAGAGGCACAAAATCACTTTCACAGACTTTTAAATTAAATGTTCCCTCCTGGTGCAATGACCTGCCCAACTCAATCCGAGCAGCTGAATCCTTAGCCATCTTCAAGAATCGGCTAAAAACACATCTCTTCCATCTTTATTTGACCGTCTAACTATAGCTCTCTCTATTCTACTTCTATTATTAAAAAAAATAAACTAACACTAGCTTTTCTAATCTTTTTGTATTCTATCTATTTGTTTTCTTTTTATTTATTATACAATTAATAAAAGCAAAAAAAGGCCTCTAACACTAGCTTTCTTTTTTCTTTTTCTATTCTATCTGTTTTCTTTTTATTATATAATTAAAAAAACAAACAAACAAACAAACCTTGCTACGTGTACTGTGTTACGCTAACTGAGATTTGTTATAGCGCTTGCATATCATTGCTCTTTTGTTGATTTTGATTGCATCCATTGCTTTGGATAAAAGCATCTGCTAAATGACTAAATGTAATGTAAATGTCTAATATCTATGTAGTAAATGTGCATTTTGCCTAAAAACATCCTTTGGTTGTTACTATATTTGCAATGTATCACAACCTTTTTTATTTATTAATGTAGCAAGTGTGGATGTGTGCCACCTCTCTGTTGTTTTTCTGTTATTTTGGATGATGGTTCAGTACAGCGAGTAATTGTCTGACTAAAAGCAAACCTGGTGGCACATTAAGCTCCACAGAGAGCTGTGAGAACTCATGGGACCAGATTAATCAGCTCGGCCCAGATGTGTCTCGATGGCTTTGGTAATAAGAACAGGATGCTTCCTGAGACGTAGGGCGTCCCTCAAGTATCTGGACCTCAGCAGTTCACAGCTCCAGATCTGACGCCGCGGGCCGCCCCCGAGTCCTCTCAAAGAAAGGGCAAATGTGAATTATGCTCAAATGCCAAAGCTGTTTGCTTCATTTGTTCTGCTTCATACAGCATGGCTGGACTTCTAGAGGAACTACAGCTGAGTCTCTGTACCGATCGCGGTTGGGAATCAAGAACTAGAACATATGCTCATGACCGTCAGTTTAATTAATGAGTCATTTAATAAAGTAAAAACTATTTGAGTTATTGGAAATACTTGTTAAGCTACATGTTTTCCTTGAAATTGTGTGAGATTTCCTTAGTGTTGTAAAATTGCCTGTATATATTGCCATTTTGAGGTGTTGTGGAATGTGTGTACAACATTTCTGTTGCGATTGTGAATTAGCGGGTTAGCATTTCATGGTAAAATGCAGGTGTACGCACCCAAAATAAAATAAAAATATTTGGTCATGTCAGTTTCTCAACTATTTTATAAAGGTATTTATGCATTTAGTGGATGTGTTTATTCAAAGAAATGTGCACTGCATTGAAGCACATTTTTATCAATTCTTGCATGTGAATTTTGCTCGGAATTGAACCCATTATCTTGGTGTTAATAATAATAAATAATAAATTAAAATAAAAGAATCTAAGTTTTAAATAAGAAAAATACAATACAGTTTATAATATTCACATTCACATTCGTGTTAATGAAGAAGCAGTTGATTTAAATAAGCCAAACTCTGAGTTACTTCAGGCACAATCTAATGCTATTGTCATTGCAGTGCAGTGTTTCTAATCACGTCTTATATCGCAATGTTTAGTGTTTCATAAAATAGCCGGCAGTACCCAGTCCCAGTCTCTAGAAGGACACTATAGGTGTACAAATAACGAGGGCCGCTGGAAGTGATTTATAGATTCCTCCCCTCCTTCCTCATGTCCCTGCAAAGACAAATGAGTGTAAACCCAACCAGCCATAGATCAGGCTGCCGTAATTAAACATGCGGCTCCAATCCGTTTATGCAGCCAGCATGTCAATTATTCATGCTCGTTCATTGGGCCTTAATTGGTGTGGGACTCGGTGTAGGGTCATTATTTCTGATGAAACGCCAGCTGATGTACATGATGTTGTCCTTTCCCAGAGATCCATGCGGTGGAAGTGCATGCTTCACTGTACCTCTTGAAAACCATTGGTTTCTGTTTCTCAAGGGTCCCGCAGGAAATTAGCTGCACAGCTCAGGCTCATTTTCTGTTTTAAACCACTGATACACACTAAAAGGACTTCGGGGCGTCAGTAAATGTCAGAGGAAATGTCTCAGTGTTTATTTCATCCACACATGGATATCCGTAAGCTGTTGAAATATGAACATATCTTCTTTTGTGTTCTGCAGAAGAAAGAAAGTCATACAGGTTTGGAACATGATGGTAAATGATGAGAACATTTTTGGGTGAATTATCTTGGGCTGCTACTAATGATAATTGTTTTCTGTTGATTGCTCTATAGATTTTTATTAGTCGTTGATAGAACTATAAAGGAACCAAAATTGCACAATTCTTTGTGATTCCCATCCTTGCTAAACATGCATATACCTCTTATATAAGAAGCAATAGGCCAGTTATACTCCTTTTATCGCAGACTTGTAGGAACCTATTGATTTCAAAGCTGTTTAGCATCGGATCTGTGATTAACCGTGTAGTTTCCTGCTATTGGATGGTTTGATGTCTTTTTCATGGTACTCTTTTTAAGAGGTCATCCTCGGTATCTGACGTCTCGACGGGAGGCATTTTAATTAATTTCGGAGCGCCTCAGGACCCCGGCTGTGTCGTTTTGCGCTTCTCTCCCTCTCGTCGAGCTCAGACAGCGGTAGAGCAGCTATCACTGGATAGCGCTGATATGTTGGAGCATGTTTTTGATGAATTTTGGCATGTTCTGCCCTGGAATTGAGATATAAAGCGGCATTCGTTTCTAGTGTCCTGCTAAAAATCATATGGTCTATTGATTAAGGCAGACGTATATCATATTACAACAGAGTAACACCTCTGATAAGCCAATAGGGTCTATATAAATTAACTCAGTAAACATACAGAAAAGACAGTAAAAATGCTTCAGGAACCTGTTATTGGTTACCTAACATATGGTGAAACCCTGTTTAGTGCTTTTAAATTTGCATTATTTGTAGTTCTACTATAAAATTTAGTCAAATGTATGGTTTTCTCAAGTGAAAAATATGAATTAAATATAATTTACAGTGAAAAACAGCTAAAGGACATTCCTTATTATTAGTGCTGTCAAACGATTAATCGTTTTTAATCGATTAAAGTTTTAGTTCACATAATATATCTATGTGTACTGTGTATATTTATTATGTCTATATAAATACACACACATACAATATATATGTTGAAAACATTTACATTGAACAAAAACTTTTATTTTGGATGCGATTAATTGCGATTAATCGCTTGACAGCACTACTCATTATATTTTACATAAATAACTGTTATCAGTAATCAGTACATGGGGTGTTTTGTGTTGCGTTTTCGTTATTTAGTTCATCTGCATTGCATTATTTCAGTGTCGCGTGTTACCATGATGCTGTTTTGTAATTGTGTGTATGACTTTGTATGAGTACTGGTTATGGTTTATGGACAGCCCACTTATAATGAACTCTGAATTTGCCCTCTGTGTTATCATGGTGGTAACCTACATTTTAAGTTAAAAAACTAATTGTGGTTGTTTAAATATGAGTGTTTTAATACATTACTGTGCAGTTGCTAGGGTGCTGTGGGTGGTTGCTAGTGCATTTCTAGGTAGTTTCTGGTGTATTATTGGTGACAGTAACTTAGCAAGACTGTTCCTAAGTGGTTTCGAGGCTGTTTTGAGTGGTTGCTAAGCCATTGCTATATTGTTGCTAGGGTGATCAAAGTAATTATGGGAGACTGAGATGTGAAAACATCAAAGTTTAGATATATAGTGCAAAAACAGGCCAAAGGTTTTACAATCATGTCCTTACTGAGCAAATCAAAAAGAGACACCGTGTGTCTCGGGGGGCAGCACATGTGCATATGTGTTTCGGAGGGTCTGGTGTTTTCATGCTTGCATGCATCGAGCTGCAGAGATTGTGGCTGATGTGGTGAGAATAAACTGCGTTTGTCCTCTTCCTCCTTTTGTTCTTCCTGTGTCTGTATGCATGAAGGCATGTATGCACATACTGCTCAAAACCTTGGGGTTAATTGATTCTTTTTTATTATTAATATTGATAAACACAATGCCTTATGTTAGTTGACCCATCAAAAATTATGAAAGTAGAATTTTAATTTGACGTGTATTAAAAACAGTGTCTCTCACTTAAGTGCCATTTTCTTTCATTAATATGATATGCAAATACAGTTTTTTAGAATATACTGATAAGATTTGAAGTACACTATAAGCACAGTTGTTTTTCACAAGGGCTAGCAAGGTCCAAATCAGAGTTACCGATGAAAGCAGGATTTGTCCCATCAGGGAAGACATTTCCTTCAGGAAGAAATTACCACGACTTTCATCTCTCCCACCTTCTCTCCTTTCATCTGCTTCTCTCTCTTCCTCTCTTTATCTATCAGAGTCACTCAGGAAGATATAGCACAGGTTTCTCTCTGAATCTCCTCCGCAAGTGGAAAACTACCCATGAGCCCGCGGGGCATTGCTGAGAGCTGAGGCGACCAATTAGCAGTGCAGTGAGCGTGAGAGTCCTGAACTTTGATCATTTGCAGTGAAGTTACAGATCACTTACACATGCTGTGAAAACTAAATGATATACTTTATAATTAGGGCTGATTCAGTCTGAAGTATGAGGAGCAGTAGTGATACTGTCCTCAGCAAACACCTCTAAAAATACACAATATTATAGCCATTCTGGATAGTCCTACACTGAATACATAATTCTTGTCAAATATAGTGGTAGGGAAAACAGATGGTGTGTTTGATGAACTTATAATGTCTTCTTAATTTGAGCATTCTGCCATATGAGCGCTTTTATTAACACTTGGTTTCCTAGTTTCCTTCATTATTGACTCACGTTGTGAGAGTGTGTGTGTGTGTGTGTGTGTGTGTGTGTCTGTGTGTGTGTGTCTGTGTGTGTGTGTGTGTGTGTGTGTGTGTGTGTGTGTGTCTGTGTGTGTGTGTGTGTGTGTGTGTGGGTGTGTGTGTGTGTGTGGGTGTGTGTGAAGAGGCATTCGGTTTTTCATAAGAAGTGTTTCCTCTTCAGGAAGGAGCTCCATGCAGCCTCTTCCTGTGACTGTTTGATCCATCCCAGCCGTAGTTTATATATTTAATAATACAAGATAATTAAGTCAGTGGTATAAACGTGTGAGATTTAACACTAAACAGACGATTATATTTAAAAACAACACATCTGAACAATGAAAAACAGAATCCAAAACCCTCACTCAAGTGTTCTGCTAAAGTCAGATACACTGCATTAGAGCATGATGGTGTATCTGCAGATAAATAACACAGGAGCTTATCTGAATGGACAGTTAAAAGTGACAGAGTCCCTGCAGTACCGTGACGGAGAGCTGAGGTAAGAGTAGAGACTAATGCATGTTCAGTAGCCTGATGGTCTGAGGCACAAACACTGGATGAGTTACACACTGAAGTCAGGTTTAGGAGCATGAATAATGATGTTTCCTTTAGAAGACACCACCGGTAACAAACGAGGAGCACAGAGACATTCCTGTGACTCAACAAGTAGAACGTGTGTTTGAATGCATCATAATAAATAATGATGATCAAAATAACTGTGTATAATATTCAGGTTGTTAATAACACTATGCATAATAGTATTATTATTATACAACACACTGAGATTATTCAAATGATGAAGATGGTACTCAACTTGTACTCAAATTGTATCTTATAATAATAATAACAATACTATACATTATTTTAATTACAATACATTATTTTGGTATTATTTATCAAATATTATAGTATTTGTTAATATTTAGAATTTACTGTTATTTTTATATTTTCAGTTTATATTTTATTTTTAGTTTACATGTTATTCAATTGTTTCATTAGTTTATTTTAAATTTACCTTGAATTTATTTTAGTTTCAGTCATTTTAATATGTTAGCGTAACCTTATTTTAGTTAGTTGCCAAGGCAACATTTTTTTATTTAAGCATATTTAATCTAATATATCTTGGTTTCAACTACCAGCGGTGTTTTAATAGATTTAGTTTTAGTTAACTATAACAACACTTGTATTCCTTGTATTAAACAGCTAAATGAATTCTGGCATATAAATCATCAAACAAACACATATTTGTGTGTGTGTGTGTGTGTGTGTGTGTGTGTGTTGAAGGAACATTTTATCTGCATGCAAGAGAGATCAAGACAAAGAGCAATGCTCCAAATACCATCAAACAGCACTGAAACACACCGATCTGTGAGATCCATGAGTCACCATCACCATCTGTGTCACAGCATACAGATACGCGCGCGTGTGTGTGTGTGTGTGTGTGTGTGAGAGAGAGAGAGACAGCCGTAACACAGCACCTCACACTACAGAGCCATTGAGCTGAGCAGAAAGAGGAAGCTGTATGTCTGTGGAAGTGGGATAAAGTGTGTAAGAGCAGACGTTCATTGTTCTGAGCCGGCCGAGTGTGAGTGATGTGCATTAAACACAATGCACTGGTCAACAGGAGATTAACAGGACGCTTTTACTGCATTATCTCCCTCTTGTTCATTCCAGCAGATTCTTGATGTTCCTCTAGTGATCATTATGAATATATTAAAAATAACACCCCAGGACTGTCATGTGCAGTGTGTTGCATCATATAGTGACACGGTTTGCACTGATTGGACTGTTTTAAGTATCAGAATGAGACTGATTTCATTTCATTTTAGCATCTCTAGTGGTGTGGATGTTCATAAATACTACAGCAGAGCAACCAGAACTAGAAACACCAACTAGTATCTACCTACTGTACCAGTAGAGCTGGACACACACAGCAACAAAGTACCTGGCCATTTGAACAATGAAGTGACTGAGCTCAAATAAACACAGAGGGAATCAGCTCACAGTTGAGTTCAAGGAGAGTGGGATGTTAACATGATGTTAAAATGACAACACAGCGCTCCTATAAGCATAGAAATACACAGCACACAAGTATTGATCAAATATAACCGTTTTATTGATGCAAAAATCCCTAAGTTCTTCACAAACGATACGCACAATGTTGTCTTGGCAAACACAAGCTATCTAGGTTTTCTGGTTTTGGAATAGGACAATAAAATTAAGATGTATTAAATTATTGTTATCATAAGTGCAATTAGAGTTATTATTGGCCTTGTTATATTTATAATTCAGGATTCACATAATAAGTTTCCAAAGCATCATAAATAACTATGATGATGCTAACGGTCTAATCAGATTCAATGATCTATGCTAAGCTACGCTAAAAGTGCTACCGCCAGACCCGGAGATCGGCTAAATAGATTCAAAAACGGTAAAACTCAACTGTTTGACTCTTGGGGAGTTGGAAAATAAGCCTATTTTCAAAAATAGTGGAGTGTTCCTTTAAACTATTTACTGTTTAAATCTGACATTTCATTTGATTTGTGTGATGCACTACCTTTTAAATGCACTACTATTGTGAACACCAAAAGCACTGGGGCTCCGTATTCAAGGTGAATTTTACTGTGAACATACACTGTTATTATTGCCCAGCCTTGGTTTTGTTTATCATTTCTTCTATTATAGGTCAGTGAAGTATATTTGGAAACAGTGTTTTGTTTATATGGAGTGTTTCCCATGAGCAGAGAGAGCTGGACTGCACACACAGGCAAGAGAATGTCTTACAATGCAAGTTATTTCCTGTTTGACTCAGATCCTGGCTGCAGGGTGGCAAACCTGTGGCCTGTGAGTCAGCAGAGAACGGGGCATAAACTTGCCCTCAGAGTGAGCACAAAATAGTCTGTCTGCTGAGTCAAGCGACGTGTATTCGTTTCAGAAAAGTAGAGCAGGGCAGCCTGTGCTGGTGACCGTGAGTTTACATATCTCTGTGTGATGCAGCAACACTTCCTCATCATATAGACGGGAAAGCTGGAAGAGCAACATGGCATTTGTCTTGCAAATATTGCAGTGTTTCATAAAAATGTTGGAGCCTGACCTCTGAATGAGCGGGTTTTCCGGGAGGGTGTTCATTATGCAAATGCTGCAGGTTGTTGTTCATTATGCTTGAGATGCTGCAGTCACGAGACAAACACGAGGCTTTGATCTCCACCTCTCAATGGGGAACAGAAGAGGTGTTTACGTGCCAAAGTGCACATCATTGGCATGGCTGTGCTCAGAAGCATGCTTTCCATGCAGGAGAAGCATCTATGGGTGCTGTTTGTGTGGTATATAGGACTAGAAGAATAAAAAGTCCGTCAGCATTTACTTGCCATCATGCCATTCCCGACTTTCCATTGTGGAAATCAAAAGGAGAATTTTCCTGCCACTCTTTTGCATGTAATGAAAGTGAATGGCAACTGAAGGTCTGTTCACACCAACACAAATGTTCCCATGAAAATTCAGTTCGATTTTGCACACAGACCAGTGTGTAACTGAAATAGTAAATAAAAGAAAGATTACTGGATTACATTTGTACTATTTGGATTACTATTGTATTACTTTTTCAGATTTTGTTGAAAATTGCATGTTTCATTCAGTGCTAGTTATCATTTCTTTGTAATTATTTGTGAAATTGTTTCAAAGTAAATCCTAAAGTATTTTCAGTGTACACCAAACGGTGTGAAAATTTCTGTTTTGACACACTTGGACAAGAAAGAAAATCAAACAGTATTTCGGATTTATGTATTCATAGTATCATAAAAACAGGTTAATTCATGAACTATATTTCAGGTCTTCTCAAGTGGCGTGATAGCTTTGTTATATAAACAAACAAAAACATCGAATGTCAGATTTCTTTTGTTAAAATAATGGTCAATTTCCCTTAAATACAAAAATAGCAACAAATCTCTTAAACTGCAGTTTGCATCGACTGGCTGTATAATTATATTATTAGAATATAAACAAGAGAAATTGCGTTGGTTTTGTCTGTGAATAGGATGATTTAGGTTCAGGTTCTAATGTAGCTCATTGATTAGCTCGGGTCATTATGGGTGTTGGTCTTCTGTCCTGCTGATGTGATTTCCTTTAGTGTTACAGCCCGAGGTGCCACTGAAAAATCACTGCTAATTACAGCCATTCACTCATTTTGGGAAAAGACACGACCTTGAGTTGCTGTTTAAAGGTCAGTCCTGGTGTCATAGGTTGGATTTCAGCAGCCTTGGTCCCTGAAATTTATTTCCCATCATACGGATTTTAAAAAGGTGATAGTTGAAGAGTTATAAGCAACAAACCAAAGCCAACTATGAGGTAAATCAAAACACCACAAACTTTGATTTGAAACAAAATCGTATTGGAAAATTGAACAATAAGGCAAAGGTACAAGACTTAGTTTTAATGGTTTAATATTTAATGACGAAATAAACTACAATCCTATAAATCACTGTGCATGACATAAAAAATGATGAATAAATATACAACTATTGATTTAAAGATGCTGAATATGTTACGTCATTGCGCTCAATAGAGTGTAACCTTCGGCTCTGATTTGGAAAGATTCTCTGCAGAATCATGGGTAATGTAGTTTTTCCACCAGGAATAGTGATACAGTTCTTTAGATCATTAAATCTTTAGATCAGTGATGCACTTTTCTTTTTTCCGGTTCTGTTCACTGAAAAGTTCTTTGAGGAACCAGATGGTAAACAGAACATTTTAATAATCTAAAGAACACTTTAAAGAACCTTTTGTGGAATGGAAAGGTTCCATGGATATTATATGTTCATCATGGAGCCATCAATCCCAATAAAAAACTTTTATTTTTAAGAATGTAGCAAGACATAATTTCATGTCAAAGCAGTGGTTCTGGGCGTAAAGTCACACTGCATTACATATCACACTTTACTGATAAATGTATTGCAATAACCTTGTTTATGGATTTTTATTTTTTTTCATTTGGCTACATTTTGCTAACCCTGCAATCGGTTGCTTTGGCAGTTTTTATAAGAATGGTTTACAAAGGATTTACACAGAAATTAATTTCTCATGCTTCATAAATGAGGCTCTGCATTGTTTAAAATAATACGCTTCAAGGAACTTGCGCCCCCCTGCAATACACATAACCTTCTGCCCACACTTTACGATTGCATAATTCATATCCTGTGGCATAACACGCACAAACAGAGGAACAAGGTGTTTTGACAGCAGATACATATTTGTGTGTGTAGCCGTATATGCCTCAATCTGTATTTTCACATGCGTGACCTTAAGGTGTGCCGAGATTACGTTCATAATCAGGGTCTTAGAACAGATCAAAACACACACACTCCTCCCTCTGGAAACGGGTTTGTTGTTTAGGGCAGGTACAGACTAATACTCAATCATCTGTGTCGGCAGACCGTGTTTTAAGACTTAGCGGGCTATTTATCATGACAGATTTACAATCATAACAACCTCCCCACAATCCTCTGTTCCCTGTGGGAATATGTCAGAGTATTTCATAATACTATCATGGCTGCTGTGTGTGTGTGAGAGATGGTGATTGAAGGCAGTGTGTGCTGTCTCGCTCCGGGTGCCACGGGCAACACCATCTCTGTTAAGCTTCTTACAGTCGGGAATCATTAGGGAGCAACCTGTTTCCGTTCATGCCAAGAGTCTGCGCTGAGATTGGCACATCCTCCCCGAACACAGAAAAAGAAACGCTGACCGAAGGCTGAAGGCATCTTCACACTGGCTAATGTGGCTCTGCAGCGCCTCTAAATCGGGTTGCTCTGACCCTTCATGACCCAGAGTATATGAGGACATGTGCAGGTCACATTTGACCAACATCTGTGTGCAAACTCATTGTGTTTGAGTGTGTTTAGGCCTATAGGTCCACTAAGATTGTAGGACAAGGTTCCACAAAAACACATTTGTATGGCTTCGTAATTTCCATTATTTTGCCATTATACCAAGAGTATATTTTTTGTTGTATTTTAATCAGGGTTATTATATAGCCTAACTTTTGTTACTTTAAATAAAATAAACTTGTAATAAACAGCTAGTTCCCTAGGAAACAATTCTTATTTTTATTTATTTTAACTTGATGTACTAAAATAACTAAAACTAAAAGTGATAATGATAATAATAAACAAAAAACTAAAACTAATACAAATGAGAGAAGCACACAACAATATTATTATAGACAAAACAGAAAATATAAAGATAAAAACTAATTCAAACCATTAATAAAAAGTACTATACTATATGCCATAATAAAATGCCACAATAAAACCTTTTTTTATTAAAAGCAATAGAAGTTTACAATACTTACATGATATACCTTTCAAGTTTGAGGTCAGTAAATATTTTATTTTGGAAAGAAATTAATCATTTTATTCAACAAGGGCACATTAAACTAACAAAAAACGACAGTCAAGAAATGTATAATGTTACAAATAAATGACTATTTCAAATAAATGATATTATATTTTCAACATTGATATTAATCAGAAATATTTCTTGAGCACCAAATCAGCATATTAGAAGGATTTCTGAAGGATCATGTGACTAGAATAACTATATATATTTCATGTTTAACACTGTAAAGCTGCTTGCTTCTATGCAGTCTACTGTATAAAGTGCTATATTAAAAAATGACTTGATTTGACTGGAGTGCTGAATCGCAGAGCCGGTGCAAACATATCTACATCAGTGCGATCAGATGCTTTCTTAACTGATGCTTTCTCACCGCTGTTATTATAGGAGTGTGTTTAGTTTGTTATTGAGAGGAAAGCACACAGCACATATTGACATATTCATGTAGATAATTCCAGCATTGTAATAACAGTAAACCACTGCTCAGATATGTCCAACTTCTTTCTATCCCTAAATCAGGGGTGTCCAAACCTGCTCCTGGAGGGTTTAGCTCCAGCCCTAATTAAACACACCTAATCCAGCTAATCAAGGTCTTTAGACTTACTAGAAACTTCTAGTCAAGTGTGTTGGAGCTCAAATCTGCAAGATGTCTGCCTCCAAGACCAGGATTGGACAACCTTGCTCTACAAAGTTTAGGGCCTTTAATGAAATGAAGGAGGCTGGAGATGTGGCTTGGCAGGTAGTTCACATGCTCTGACATGTTGTGCAATCATAATTTATCATCTTGTTTGGGGTCAGAGGTGATGACTCGCATTGTTTTTGCGGCTGGTGTGACTGGCCAGAGTTCTGACTGGGATGTTGTCCTGAGGAGATGCTGGATCAGCAGCCGTGGTCAGGATCTTATGTAAGACTGACACTGGATCCTGAGAGACTGAGCCAGAACAGTGAATGTGCCTCTGTTTGTGCTTTTTCTCATGATCTCTGGCATGGAATGTTTGGGCCGTTCCAGGGGCTTTTCATGCCACAGGGCCTTTCAATGACCAGCACTGAATAGCTTCAGTCGGGTGGCTGTGTTTTGAGCTGACCCAGCATAAACGTTTCTCTGCCTGCTCTCCATCAGAGCCATGAATGAAGAGCAGGAGAAGTTGATGGAGAGTTGCACATCCAGTTAAAGAGCTCACTTTATGGAATATCTTGATGATGATGTCCTTGATATTTACACATATTCACAGAGGTGACTCTACACTGGGAAAAAACTATTTTCACTGAGAAATTGCTAGTTAGCGTTTGCACACACTTTTAAGCATTGTGGTTTAAAAACAAGTAATCTTAAGCCATTAAAACGCAATCAGCAGCAAAAGAGAACTCATTTTTCTATATGCGCGCACTGTCTGAGAGACGTGAGACGAGCACATGTGAAGACGGAGTTATTTTTGCTGCTTTATAGGCCTTGAATGGTTAAATACACACACTTGTATGTGTCAAAATGCCCATTTTTGAAAGTATCCTCGTAAACACAGTAATTAAAGGGTGTATTCACACCAGGAAAGTTTGCTTTCACACGGCCCTTTTTGCAATTGAACCAGAAATTGTAAACAAAACCACACGTGTGCCAAGGTCTTCGATTCATTGCACAGAAATTCTCAAGCAGGGAAAACAGGAACTGCAAAAACAGGCTTTATTCTTTTACTGATTTGCTGTTATCAGATACTAACGCAATATGAAGAAACTTATGAGCATCAAATGAGACAATGTCATATGATGTAGTTACGACTTGCTGAAAATAAAATCTATAGATATAAAATACTTAAAGCATATCAAAATGTTAGTTTAAACATTTAACCTAGATAAATGTGCGCTATTAGGTGCATATCCAATCATTTGTGCGGAGAGTGGAAGCTGAAGCGCGCTTCAGGACATCAGTGGAAACAAATTAAATACGCCGTAATTGTTGCTCATAAAGGCAAGAATAAATAAACTCATAATTTCCACGTGTTTTTAAGCATTGCGGTTTAAAAACAAGTGATTTAAGCGATTGAAATGCAAACAACAGCACTATATGCGCAAGCTGTGTGTTTCTGAGCGTGCTTTCTGCAATTGGGTCGGATCGAGGCCGGTTCATATTCACACCTTAAACGGACCGTACCAGAGTTGGTTTGGAAGCGGACCGAGACCACCTCTTCAGCTGGGTCTCGGTTCGGTTGTTTGGTGCGCACCAGAGTGCGATTGCTGCATTCACACCTGCCCAAAAGATCCACACCACAGGGGGAAATGAGTTTGTTTGTTTGTGAATGCACACTAAGTCTTAAAGCAAACGGATAAGAAACCAGTTTATTGGATCCGGGTAGCTCTTAAAGTGACAGCAGTCTAATATCCCTGCTGTCTGTCATTCATGCTAATTAAACAACAAAAGATCTCTCAATGCTCGTCACTTTTGTATTTTAATAAGAAGAAATATATATTTAAATGTGAAGAATATGCAGTGTTTTATACATTTGATTAGTTTATACAATGAATGTATGCAGCATTTCTTATTTATTTGTTCTACTGTAGTGTTTGTCTGATTGCTTGTAATTAGTTTCTTATTTTTATTTAATTGCTGATTTTTTAGGCTAGTATTACTTTTTGTGTGATATTGACACTGGTGGCAAGAATTATGAAATTTCTATGGTATCAAAAATCAAAAATAACTACAGTATATTGTGATATATATTGTAACCGTGAAATAAAATGACTCATATTGTGATATAAGATTTTGGTCCCTACAAGTTTCATACCTCAAAGCTAACTCTCCAGTTTAAAAATATAGATACTAGGGATGTACCACTTTTTCCAAAACCAATGCATTTCATACAGGCTGCTAGTTTCACTTTCACTTCAAATAAAGTTGTGTAGGCTTGATGTTTAAAATAATTGTTCCTTATAGTGAATGCCCTAATATTTGTATTTTATATATGCGATTTAGTGCTAAAAAAGGAAAACTTTATTGTTAAAACTTCACAATTTATACATATCATGATTTACTGCTCATTTTACAGGTGAAGGGGTTAGCCAATCATAAGAGTTCATTTACATATAAAGGTCTTAAAGGTGCAGTAGCAAAAACAACTGGTTTTAATTCTAAAGGGCATGGAAAATGCTAATGAAAAAAAAAGAGAAAGAAAAAACCCCTAAAACTATGGCTGTTTGTTCTAGCTGTAAGTGGATAATTGACCAAAAGTGAAATTACTGTACAGGGGGAATGGCATCTTTAATGTCTTTACCACGCACAGTACATAAAGCGTGGCTTGTAGTGTGTGTCTCTAATGCAGGACTCGAAGTGGCATTAGTGTATGTGGTTGTGTCCTTGTTGCAGAGTTAGAGACCAGAGTGGGGTTTACAGAGAGGGAAGGAGTGAAAATACTGAGAAAATAAATCAAGAGTGAGGTATTTCAGTCCTCAGAGAGGGTGAGTCATACAGCACAGAGAAATCAAGGCGTGTGTGTGTGTGTGTGTGTGTGTGTGTGTGTGTGTGTGTGTGAATCTCAGGATAAGCTCCTGACAGACTCTGGAACGTGAAGTTGAAGAAATCTCCAGGATGAAAGTGTCGGCTGGGTGGTATTTGAAGTTCAAAGGCTCCTTTCAAATACATGTTCCTTACATTTTCATTTCCGAAAATGTTCATTTCAGATTTAACAGAAAATTGAAGTGTAGCATCCGAACACATTTTGATATTTTGCGAAGTGCGAGGAGTAATTAAACAGATTAACATGAATTTCAGTCTAAACCAACTACGTTTTTGTGTGCTACTTGAGGGCATAATGATGTGTAGGGCACAGCTTCCTGTCTTGCCAAAGGCATTATTGATCCAGATAAACACTCAGGACGGCAGAGTAATTAGCTCCCAGAAGACCATAGAATGAGTTCATACCTGCTTAACTCCTGAATCCACCACACAGACAGGCTCGCCAGTGTTTGGCAGCTAGAAACACACCTTTGAGGTCACGCGTGGAGCTTCTTTTACACCAGCAGTGGAGTTAAAAATAATCCAAACAGGTTTCCCCAACAATCTGCCTGTCTACCATTGGTCAATATACAAAGTGCACACATATTATATTATGTAAACAAAAACTTTTATTTTGGATGCGATTAATCACGATTTATCTTTTTTTTTCATTAGTATATTTTGAGCTTTACTTTTCAAGGCTTACCCTTTTCAACTGGCAAGCAATAAACTAGCTCCTGCCTTTATGTATGGTTTATTAAACGATTATTATTTTGCACTCACAATCAGTCAAAATGCAATTTGATTGCATTTCTCTGAACATGAGCTTTGATAGCACTGCCTCCATTTGTTTTGTTGTGTTTATTCACAGTGGTTTTACACAATTTGGAGCATCTGCATTTAAAAGGTCATGTGAGCAACCGCACAAATAAATCAGACTGAAGCAGAAAATCATAACTGGGGACTAATTATGATGGCACCAAATAATCGTATCTCTCTCTATGTGTCTCTGTCTGTAAGGTTGTGCAGTCTGACGCTGAAGAAGCTGATCGTTCTGAAAGAGCTGGACCGTGAACTCAGTTCTGTTGTTATCGCTGTCAAGATACAGGTAAAATGACACCGTTACTATGTTGCTTCTGTGTATGTTCTGGTCTGTCGAAGGTGGAGTGTTGCTGTGTCGCTCGGTGTTTGATATACAAGGGCTAAGAGCTTTACACAAGACACGGTGGAAACTGTGAGCTGTTGCCAAGGCGACAGCTTGCTCAGTGGGAAGATAGGCTTGAGCGCAATAAGATGGCATGTGGGGGGGCTGAAGAGGTGCATTGTGGGATATACTGAGGGGGTAATTTCAGAGCACTTGGAAGGCCCTTAGCATTCCACACAGGTCGCTTTGGTCACACTGTTTGTGTTTGGTATTTTTGTAAAGCTTTGACTGTTTAAAAAGAGAAGTATTTTTACGTCTATATTATAAATATTTCTAAACCTTCATTTTCTTAGGGAAATAGCAAAAAAACAAAAACAATCATGTTTTACGGGCTGTTCACACAACGTGTCTTTGCGTCTAAAAATGCTCAGGAATGGTTTTTAAAAAATCACAACACAGAATGCGGCAAATAAAACCAACTTGCAATGCTTGCCCCCCCTACGGGGGCTGTGTCCAAATTCAGGGTCTGCATCCTTCGGAGTACTCATTTGAAGGATGTTACGTCACAGCGCCGCGACGAAGGCTGTCCAAATTCGTAGGATCCTTCAAATGCGGCCCACAAATACGTCCTCCTTTTCCCCGAATTGGAAGGATGGGTGTGGTGGATCCTTTCCCGTCCTACCTATCCCATAATTCTTTTCGGCAGAGCGTAATGGCGGACGAAGCGAGCGGTAGCGGAGTGGGAGAGGAGTTTCTCTGACAAAACAAGCTAAAGTTTATGCTTCGGCTCAATGAATTTGTAGGAGAAATTAGTAGAATACTTAAAAACAAATAAAAATAGGCTATAATGGCTTACCTGGATGTGACTGTCTTGTAGTCTGATATAAAAAACTCTCCGACAACGAGCAAAGAAAGTATTTAATTTATTGAATTGCTTTATTTCTTCCAAAAGAATTCAAATGAGGAGAATAACTCTTTGTTTGTCCATTTTCCCGCTTCTTGCTTGGCGCTGTCACGGTTGCTAGGCGACAGGATATGAGCAACGGGTAAGGGAGGGAACTGAAAGAAGGGTAGGCTGTCCAAATTCACAAACACCGACTTCCGGGTTTTGTGGACGTCGGAGGATCCCTCCTCCTTCAACCGGGTAGGAAGGATCCTAAGGAGGATGCAGACCCTGAATTTGGACACAGCCAGCGTTTCGAGAGCAGACGGCTGACTCAGCCGGCGCAATTTCTCCAGAGCGACTGCGGGAGAGCTGATGACCACACAGCTGTTTCACGATTGGCCAAATTCACCACATGACAACAACGACGTGTATTTTGGGTTTATTCTGACAACTTCAGTCCCACTAATGCTCATATACGGACTTTAAAAAAAATAAAAATAAAAATAAATTAACTTTTCATGTCATCTTCATCTCGTAAATCATGTTTATTAAAAGATTACAATTATTTTTACTGCAATCACTTTTTTGTTAATTCGTTTATATAGGTTTTGTGCATAGGTTTATTTTGGACCTTTTTCATACAGACCCTTTACAGTATTAAGCTGCATAACCTATTTAGATAATCATTTTTTTATGGAATAAATCAAATGTCAATCTTACAGACTTTTAATATAATGTGGTCATCATGGATTCTGATTGATACTAATTGTCTAGTTGCTGGGTTCATCCATCTTCACTTGTTGCATGTGATTACTGCCAACAACTCAACAATAACGGCATTTCTATAGCTTCCAGTTCGTCTGCAATAAAGCAAGCAAACGCCACGTGATCTGCCATGACTGAGGTAGATGCAGCAAACTACGAGAGCCCCGAAGTGTCCGACTTGACGACTCCGTTTTCAACTCCGCCCCTGACTGCAAGCGGCTACTCTCGTTGACCACCGTCTGTAGCCGTGCTTCAAGTCGAACGCACCTAGAGTCACAAAGGAGATGACCCCATCTCACCGCCTTGACCTGCTGACTGATGCCCTTTTGCATTATGGACGGAGGAAATCAACTGACCTAGGTTTGTCCACTGCTGCATAACCTGTCAAAATTCTGTGCTGGTGGTTCACTGTTTATGCATTTGATATTTTCTGGAGTGAAGCTGATCACACACAAATTGGTCAGTATAAGAAAATTAAACTGTCTTTACAGAGGTGCAGCTCCTGCAAAGACTAGACAAAGCAGAGAAAATATCGATTCTCGCTCAAGAAGATATCTCATCTGTCATCAGAGAGGCACCAGGTAAACAATGCACATAAGAAGCAGGTAACTATAGTTGTAAATGGGAGACTTTTAGATTCCATTTACAAGCGCATTTTGCACAGACTATGTACCATTGACGCTTGTCTTGCTTCCTGTTATTTTTGTTGTCTAGTGTTGGTTTCTGAGGGAGAGATGGAAGAAAAGGGAGATGGAGCTAGCCCAACAGAAACAGAAACCAATAAGTAAGCAACTGAAGTGAATGTGTGAATGTCTTGAATACTGTAAGATATGTGAAGGAGTAACATTAAATGAAGCACTTTATTAGAGCAGTAGTAATGTCTTAAAATGATCTGTCTGTAGATGGAAAAGGGACTACATCATCAAGCTGATTCAGTTAGAAGTAAGAGTTTAATGTGTTATGTAAGACTAAATGGTAATTACAGCCGTCTTATAGTGCCCTGCTGGAAGCCTAGGTGTGAATACAGTAACAGCATAGTTTTGAAGGACACTGTCACAGTGGTTATAAATGAAGAGTTGCTATAATGCTGCAGTAATTTAATGTGGTATAATAAGTAATCACTTACCACCAAGGCCTCCCTTATAACATATACAATGTTTGCTCAGGTTTCTGCTTGGTAGCTACTGAATTTGTGCTGCACTTCTTGTGATGTATAGATCTGGGACTCGTGAGTCGTACATGGAGGGTGAAACAGAGTAAGCAAGCAGTAATCTGTCTGTTACTGTACTCTGATCAAGTGTGTAAATAAAATTTTATCATATTTATTTGCTGACCATGTAGAATTGAAGACTCTCTGCTGAACATGGAGAAAAAACACCGCATTGGGAGAAGATGGCAAGAATCTGATTCAGACTTCCAGTCGACCCTTAAAGATGTTGACTGTGAGCTCAGAGGCCAACTGATCTGCAAGGCTAGAACTGAATCGAGCTGTCCTCCTCCATCTGAAAAGAAAATATCCAGGTAAAGTACTGTGGATAAGTAGATACAATAAGACATTATGATCAAACTTTAAAAAGGAGCATGATACAAACTGATCGATTCATTTCTCTGCATGTGTGTTTCCTAACTTTGCTTCAGATGGACAGGGCATTGCCATTAGACTGTCCAACAAGAGACTGAGACAGGCAATAAAGGAATACAATAGCATTCAGTGGCCACCACAGATGAGCATCTTCCCTGCAACAATTGATTTTCAGGAAGCATGCGATCCCTCTTGGCATGTCTACTTCTGCTTTGATGACACTGTAAGTATAGTTACCTAACCCTAGTAACCACACAGCAGTCACTCTAGTAACCATCTGACACCGCTTACTAACCACAACTACCTGACAGTCATTTTAGAAACCACCTGGTAAAATGACATAGCATTTAGTTGTCTTTTGTCTTCCTCCAGATCGAAGAAGATGATGTTTCACGGAGTCTAAAAAGGCGAGGGATAGATGCCTTGCATATGAAGACTTGGGCAGCTGAGGAAAAGCGCATGCTTTACCAGGAAATGAGAAGAGTGACTGAACATCTCCATCAGCAGCGTACCTTTCTGTGCTCTGCCATTAAAGACACAGAGCAGCCTGGTGCAAAAGCTGCTCTCATCCAACGTCTCCAACAGCTGGAGAGAAAACTACATCAAGCCACTGTGATGTTTCACCCACATGTTCCAGACATTGTTCCTGAAGACAGTCCCTACTTGTGTCAGGCCCTCCCCATGTCAGGATTTCAGACACTGGTGTTCAATGATGATGGAGATAATGATGACTATGAGGATGACAATGATAACTAGGACTGGAAGCAATTGCTTGGGAATTATTCCTTAGGCAATTTTCTCCCACAACAAAAATGACTAACACTGTTTCTCATCATCTTTGAGAAATGTTTCTCAGCCCGTCCATCTGTCTTTCACCTGGGGCCTCATTTCTAAAGTGTGCGTACGCTCAGATTTGATCTTAGTGTGAGTACGCTTAAATCCACGCCAGCGCTCATATTTATAAAGACTGTTTGAGCACTGCAGGTTTCTGTTCTTGCAGCACGCTGGTCTAAATTATGATTGGTGATATTTTATGTTAATGACATTAATTAGGAGTCGTTTACAAGGCAGAGAGCTGAAACCATTCAATTGCGTGTGAGTTGAAGATCATTTGCGATTCATAGATTTGACATCTGAAAGAGACGGACATTTTATAACTGAGGCCCCAGGTGTGAAGTTCAATCTTTCTGTGAACACAGGAGATTATTTACATTTCCAGTGTTGTATGATATCATTGTATCCTGTGAAAAATGAATGATTGTAAATGCAAAGCGGAAAATGTATATGTTGCAGCAGATCACAGAAAAAGTTCATGGTGGTGGAATATAATGTAGATGTGCTGTTTTACTAGGTCTGATCAGCTTAGGTACTGTTTTTAAGCACACACATCACCAGTAGTCTGTGTGACGACAAATTGTGTGTTTACCATATTGTGATTATTTGACTTATTTACTGTAATGTACAAATGTGATCAATGTGCGTGAGGTGCTTTGTTTTTGTGAGTTCACCAAACCAAATCCCCTTTGACTAAGTTTAAATGACAATAAAGTATTGAATCCTCTGAAGCAACTATAAGTTTGTAAAAAATAACAGGGAACATACAGGTGTATTGACTCTACAATACAACTTTCTCTAAATTAGTTACAGCCGTGTTTTCAGCCATTGTCACAGCACGCTTGAAAAGTAATTGACTTAATAAATGACTTCTACAATGATTTTACAGTCATAATCTGCCAGAGAGTGTGCCACATACAGGAGGTTCTTGCTGTTATTGGCTTGAAATGCTATAGATCCAGGTCTATGTAGATGAACATCTTATTTTCTCTCTTCCCATTGGCTGCTTTCATTTTATGTTCACAGTCTTCGTTTAGTGAATGTATATTACATTTAGTTTTATCTTTAGTTCGTTGCTATTGACGCTGCTATTGCTGAAACACGTATCTGGTTAAGGCTAGAAGGGATATGTATGGCGCTACTGGGCATGCGCACAACAATACAGTGTAATGTTTGTCACACTGTACAAAAATAATTCATATTTTTTCATTATTGTAAGGGCATGTTTAAGGTTGGGGTAGGTGTAGACGTTAATAAAACACAATTTAATAGGTAGACAATTCATTTCATTGTTCGTTTCTGGTCGGAGCTTTATCCCCCCCCCCCCCCCCCTTTTTTTATTATTAATCAAATAACATTCACAGGGGATACAGTCAAAGCAAAAAACATACATACACAATCAGAATACAAAACAGTAATTACCTGAACAAAAGTAGTAACAAAAAAAAGAAATGTAAAGAAAAAGGAAATAAATAGTTACTATAAACAAAATAATTTATAGAAAAATTAAAATAAACTATAACTAAAATGAAAAATTACACATAAAATGTCAACTTCAAGAAATACTCAGGAGGTAATCCTTACAACAAAGTAATAATTTTTTTTCCATCAATACAGTTGTTTTAACAGCTTTCTTATTAAGTGATGAGCAGAGGGATTCATAAAATAATTTCAAATCAATACAAAAAATCCTAAAATTGGGCATACAATCAGTAACTTTAGATGTATGAAGATGAAATAGGCCACAAAGAGTTAAGAATTTTAAGATATCATCCTTTGATCCTGATTCCCAAATCAAAAACAGTACATTACTTATTTCAAAATTAAAAAGCTGAGAAAACAAGCCAAGACATTTCTTTCCATAAATCCTGTGCATAATCACATTCAAAAAATAAGTGTGATATTGTTTCCAAATTAGAATTACAGAATGTGGATTGTGACGAGATATCCAACTGAAATTATGAAAGTAGAGAATTACAGGGATAGTACATATGAAGAATTTTATAGTGAAGTCTTTTATCTTGTTAGGTAACAGAAACTTGTTAATACCAGCCCAAATTTGAATAGTAGAAAGAAAAGGGTCCTTTAGTTTCCACGTATAAAATGCTTTAGGATGAGAACTACATTTCTTAATAAGTGTTTTTCTAATCCAGAAATTGTTACATTTAATATTACAAAGCTCTAGAACTCCAATCAAATTTTGGGGGATTTCACATTTTAAAGAACTGTAACAATTTGCCCTAAACAAATGTAACAATTTGGGTGAAATGGAATTAATTACCCACTCAAACACTCTAGGTGAGATTTCCAATAAGAATAGAAGTTACCATCCTTTTTTTAACAAATCTAAAACAAAAATTACACCTTTGTCAAACCAGTTTTTCATAAAGACGGACATTTTTCCATGCAGCACATTGTGATTATTCCATAGAATACATCTATGAGGGGAAATATTGTGACAGAAGGCAAGCTTACAAGCGTCCAGAGCTTGCTTATGAAAATTAGAGAGCTTAACTCGGAGTTTACTGCAACTAAAATCGCAAGCTAATAAAAAATTTAAACCTCCACATTTTTCAAAGATCACTTTAGGAATATAAAACCATAACAAATTAGGGTCAGCATTCAGGCAACGTTTAATCCAACCAATTTTAAAAACTTGATTGAGAGTAGCTACTAAAGTCCAAAGCATTCACACCTCCCTCCAAAGTATTTCTAATCAGTGTCTTCCTTTTAACATATTCAGTTTGATTTTTCCACAAAAATGTAAATAACAGAGTCAATAGATGAGCATGTTTTTCAGTCAACATATAAAGACAAAGCTGGGTAAACAATCCTAGAAATACCTTCCGCTTTAGATATCAAAACACGACCATAAATGGTTAAGTTTCTTTGTAACCAACCATTGAAAATATTCTTAGATGTTTGTATCCGTTGCGAGAAATGATCTACAATTGTATCAGTCTGAGATTTACTAATTAAAATACCTAAATATCTTACAGAATTTTTGACCTCAATACCTTCGATCTGATCTTTGTCCAGACTGTGAACGGCTTAATTTCACTCTTATTTCCATTGATTGAGAGACCAGAAGCATTAGAAAATACATTCAAAGCATCCAAAATAACAGGAACCTGCTTCTCATCTTTTAAAAACAGACAGGTGTCATCCGCCAGTTGACTAATTAGAAAAGTATGCTCCGCTACTAGAATACCCTGAACATCTAAGCAATGAGTAATAAAAATATTAAGAAACTCAGCGACCAATAACCGGAAGTGACGCATCAAAAGGGAGAGCGGTCCATTTAAACCACAGGAAAACAATGGATCGCAGAAAGTTCAGACGCTGAGGAAATGTTAATGTGTATTTACACTCATATGACGGACCACAGATACAGTTATGAGCCTGCTATGCAGCCAAGAGAGCAGGACAGGCCTGGATTAGACAGAGCAACGGTCAGAGGAGACAAATTGAGTTGATGTGAGGAGAACAGGGCAGGTGTTTGGTGAGAGACCAGTGTTAGCTTACAGATATACACACGTTAGCTAATGTAATTAGGCAATAGCAATGCTAGTATTGATACTAGCAGTAATAGAAACTAATAAGCGTTGATCAGGCGTGTCACACTTGTTAATATCCGACACTAACGTTACGTGATATAGCGGCTTCTCCTCACCACAGGACAGAGAGAGATAAACACGTTTTTGTTTCATTATGTGCTTGTGTGGAAAAAGCGAGGCCATGGTCACAGCTGAGGAAAGTGAGTGCTGCAGGGAGTTAGATACCGGGTCTTAGTGGAGAATGTGACCCCCACACTTGATGTGCAGTATCTGACTCCCAGGCTTTGAGGCTTGCTGTCTGAACCCATGTGCTACAGACAGCCTATATGAAATTATTATTATACAAGTTAACTCTATTTAGGCCATGACTACCTATAAGTCACACTTTTTGATGCCAAAGGTTTTGAATGGCCCCATTTTGGTGATAATCAATAAAAATAATCACAATCCAGCAGATCTGCATTTATGGTTAATTCAATTCAGTTTTATTTATTTTTTTTTATTTTATTTTATTTATACAGCACTAAGTCATAAATATTATTACACAGCACTGTTAATACCCAACTCAAAACACAACATTTCAACTGTTAATATATATATATATATATATACACACACCAAACACATACTACCGAAAGAAAAATATACCATGTGACCCATTTAAAAACATTTAACAATCTTTCAGTGTGGGTACAGACAGGAGCATAGACCTCTCCAGGCCAGCAGACATGAGTGTGTTTAGGGCAGAGATCATTTATTACTCTAAAGCTAAATACTAACAATCTTTCAGTGTGGGTATCACACTAATGTGTTGTTAAAGTGTGTTGAATGGTGAATGCTGTGCTAGATAGACGCCAGCAGCCTGATCTTGTTGATCCTCTGGAGGGATCTGGAGAGAGGAGCAGGTGTAGTGGACATGACAAGACAGTGCTGCATTCTCCTGGAGCCTGTGGTGACCTGCAGTATAACACTCTCAGACTGATGCATGCTGGGAGAAGCAAACACAAGTTTAGATCACATTCACTGCTGACCATGCTTTTCCACTTGGCCTCCATCACATCTGCATCTCCATTAGGAGTGGAAGCTGCAGTCTAGTAGAGGTGCTTCATAACAGCTGGCCTCCACTGCTTCAGATCTTCACACTCCCATCTTACAAAGCCTTAGAAACACACCACATGACAAAACATTACCAATTAGCTGTGCTAACAATGTCACTAAGCTGTCACTAGACTTGATGCTTATAATATTAGCAAACTGAGGTTAACTTACTAGCTATGCCTTCTCATATGGTAACGATTTTATACAGTTTTTTAAAAATATAACGTTATTGCTAATGCTTACAAGCTAGCTGCTGTGCTTTACAACAATTTATATACATCCCGTTGTGTCTTATTATTTAAATAATTATGTTCACTGATTTGGTAGATAGCAAATGTTAAAAAACAAGACTTCCGGTGCACAGTTTTCGTGGAGCAGCATCTCTGACGGATCCGTGAGCATCATGTCTCCCGCCGGCGGCCGAACACAGGCTGACCGGGACCCGATGAAGGAACCGCATCAGCTCTGAGTCTCACTCGCTTATTGCTTCGGTATCCCATGTTGAACTGCATCATATCGCCGGGATGATAATCTTCTGGTATAAAGTGATCGCTGAGTTACACACCACGGCGTTGTTTGAAGCAGATGCATTAGTGAAGTCCCATCTCTTCAGCTGCACTAACGCACCGAGGCCCGGAAGATACCATCCTATTTCTTGTTAGGAAACCTGTGGACTCAATGTCCTGACAGGCTGGAGTTTGTGCAACCTCCACAAACACAATAATTTACCATGACCATGATAAATAGAAATAAACATAACTGCCGAAAACACACTGACTCACGCCCGCTCCACTGAATACCAGCAGAGATGCACACAACTCCCTCTCGTGATGTAATATGACGCGCTGTTGAAAAAAAGCAGTTTTTGAGAACTGTCAAGGAAAGCGTCACTTTTTCTCCTAAATAAAACATTTTCAGATCCTGCATTAACGGTTCATATGGTATTTTCATACAAGGTTCATTTGAAAAAATGTTTTAACCTGCAATATGCTCTTTAATATAGAGGTATACCTTAAAGATTTTGCCTTTGCCAGCGGTTTACTGAATCGAATAGAGAGTTTTCTACACTCATATTTGAACAACTCCCAATTAGAAGATATTGAGACTGATGGTTTTCCTTTAAATTCTTCAATAATATTCTTAATACCTGAACAGTAAGGAGGAGCAGGACAGATATCACTGGATTTAATAAAAGGAGACATGAAATCAGATATAAGCCAATAATCTATACCTGATTTTTTAAGAGATCTGCACTAAACCAAGAATATGAACAAGCATCAGTATGCATAAACCTGTAAGCATCCAATAGAGAAAGGAAGTTACAAAAATCATTAATAATGGTGTTACCTCTGCGTGATTCTTGTTTTGAAGGAAATCTATACATAAGTCAGGAGCTTCTTTAAAATCTCCTCCGACTATTACTGCAGCAGAGGGATATTTACTTTTTAAATCAAAGATTTTAGAAGAAAGATCATGAAAAAAACTGCTGTTTTGCTTATGATTGTTAAAACCATAAACATTGGCCAAGATAAACAAGAAATCTCCCAAAAGAATAACAACAATAATCCATCTGCCCTCAGAAGAAGAAAAGGACTGAAGAATAGAGGATCAAACTAAATCAGATCTCCAGCGGAGAGGTTAGTACATGACAGAATAAAATATCACCTCCCCATTGATTGCACCAAAAAGATTCATCTTTGAAAGAAGAATGCGTTTCTCGAAGAAAATAAATCTCTCTTTTCTGTGACATACAAAATAAAAATAAAGCTTTGCGTTTAGATAAATCACGAATCCCCCGTACATTGAGAGAAAAACAAGAAAGTTTAACTGACATACGAACAATACGAGAAAAACTTTTAACCGCTACAGTAATAAAGAATATATCAAATCTAATACAATAAAGTGTAAAACTTAAAACTTATCCAAACCCCTCTTTAACAGCGTAAACTTATTTTAAACCGTCTCCGCTTAACATATTACAACAATACTGTGTATTTATCAGCTGCTTGTCAACTTCCATACTTTGCCAGTTAACAGTTCCGCAGTGAAAATGGCAATAACCATAACTGGCATAAGAGCACCTAACCTCTAATGTCCATTAGAAGTCAGATATGGTCCGCACAAATCCTCTTTCCATCAACAATAGCAAATGGACCCTTGAAACCAGCACGAAGACCCTCTTTTCGGGCTTTCTCCACCAATGGCCACAGTTTATTCCGGGCTTCCTTCGTTCTCTGCGTCAGGTCCTCTGTTACGTTGGTATATCATAGAATATAACAAAAAGTAGTAAAAATGTCTGGCTAAAGAAAAGGAAAGTTATTATAGAATATGAATACTCCAAATAGTTTTGTGTGCACTTCATATATAAAACATGTTTTTCAGTTTCAGATCACAATTAATCAACCTTACACACAAAATACAGATGAATCAGCAGATGTCAAGGTCTTTTTGCTTTTGCTTTCAGACAAAGTATTAATAACTGATCCTTTTGTAGTCAAGATGTTTTTAGTTAATTCGTGATTTTGAACACTTTTTCCGCTCTACCCATGCAAACCTTTCAAATTAGCCATGTGCTTTTGCTTCTGGTTGTATGGTTCCTCACTGATTTTAACCCTCGGGCCTGACATGAATTCATAAATCAAATATTCACAGATTATGCACACTAACTCCTATATTGTGTCTGTGAGAGCGCAGGAGGTTATATACAGCAGGTTTTAAAGCCAGCCCATCATAGCTGTCACAGAAACTCACTCGTTTTATTTTGTACGACACAAAACATCAACAGAATATCAATCACATTTACAAATAAAAACAATAATAAATATGAAAATAATTTCATCAGGTAAACATGGATACAGTGTCACATGCAAATGAGGACAACATAATATTAAATAGACTAAAACAGACAAACCTGTGCCTTGATGAAAACAAAACAAACACATTGGGGCGCTCTGCATGCAGCCTCTGGTCTATAGTGAGCAGCATGTGTGGATCACTGCAACCATCTACTGGACAATTCATCAAAATGTTTATTTCCCCCAGAATAAAATTACATAAAATGTGTGTTTATTTAAAATTACAAAAGAAGTGCAGAAGTTGTTAATTACTTTAGGTAATTTTCCTGTTCCTCATTACATATGTTTTCTTGAGGAAGCTCAGAAGTCTCCAATATTGTCAATGTACAATTTTACTCCATTTAATAAACCATAAACATAAAGTCTTTTGTTCAAATACTTGCTGAATGGAAAATTGGTCAAAAATATTAGTAAAAAAAAAGCTTTGTTTGTCATCTTCAGAAAATTCAGTTAATAATCAGGTCTTGATCACTTGATTTATTATTTCACCTTCACATAGTTCCACTAAAGATCACCGGCGCTGTTGCACCCAATTCTATAATCAAATATAACTTTTCCTGGATATCTACTTTACTGCAAAGCTCTCCAACCCTGATGAAACCAGAGGTGGACAAAGTACACAACTCCATTACTCGAGTAAAAGTATAGATACTGCTGGACAAATATTACTCCATTGCTCCATACTTTTAAGTAAAAGTACAAACTTGCTTTTAAAACTACTTGTAAGAACCAAAAGTAAATTTCCTTTTTTGTGTCAACTTTATTGGTGTTGTAATGTATGTAATATTTGCAAAGCCTTATGCCTCTGAAGCAACTCATAATCCATGACACTTACTGAATACACTGACTAGCTTGTAGTAGGCTATCTTTGGAGTATAGAGCTTTTAGGATGTTAAAAACATATCCACCTTGTTTTTCAATGCGGAAGTAAGGCGTTTTCTGTGACCATGTGGGACTTCCGGTTCATTAGCCGCTGTAGAGAAATAACGAGAAGAATAACAACATGCAATAAATGGTAACATTGTTTGCACTACAAACCAGTGTGTTAATAGTTAAAGGGGTCATTGGATGTTTTGCATGTTGTTTGAACATAAATGTATGTTAGCAGTGTATGAACACAATCACATTTTTAAAATTTGAATAAAATGAAAACTAAAAGACTAAAATTTCAAATCACATGAGCCAATATTTATTCACAATAGAACATAGATAACATAACAAATGTTTAAACTGAGAAATTTAAAAATTTTATACACAAGATGAGCTCATTTAAAATGTGATGTCTACTACAGGTCTCAAGATAGTTGGGACGGCGGCATGTTTACCATGGTGTAGCATCTCCTCTTCTTTTCAAACCAGTTTGAAGACGTCTGGGCATCGAGGTTATGAGTTTCTGGAGTTTTGGTGTTGGAATTTGGTCCCATTATCGCCTGATATAGATTTCCAGCTGCTGAAGAGTTCGTGGTCATCTTTGATGTATTTTTTGTTTAATGATGCACCAAAAGTTCTCTATAGGTGAAAGATCTGGACTGCAGGCAGGCCAATTCAGCACCCGGACTCTTCTACTACGAAGCCATGCTGTTGTAATAGCTGCAGTATGTGGTTTTGCATTGTCCTGCTGAAATACACAAGGCCTTCCCTGAAATAGACGTCGTCTGGAGGGGTGCATATGTTGCTCTAAAACCTTTATATACCTTTCAGCATTCATAGTGCCTCCCAAAACATGCAAGCTGCCCGTATGCACTTATGGACCCTCATACCATCAGAGATGCTGGTTTTTGAACTGAACGCTGATAACACGCTGGAAGGTCTCCCTCCTCTTTAGCCCGGAGGACACGGCGTCTGTGATTTCCAACATGAATGTCAAATTTGGACTCGTCTGACCATAGAACACTTTTCCACTTTGAAACAGTCCATTTTAAATGAGCCTTGGCCAACAGGACACTACAGCGCTTCTGGACCATGTTCACATATGGCTTCCTTTTTGCATGATAGAGCTTTAGTTGGCATCTGCAGATGGCACAGCGGATTGTGTTTACCGACAGTGGTTTCTGGAAGTATTCCTGGGCCCATTTATTAATGTCAATGACAGAATCATGCTGATGAGTGATGCAGTGTCATCTGAGGGCCTGAAGACCACAGGCATTCAACAAAGGTCTTCGGCCTTGTCCCTTACGCACAGAGATTTCTCCAGTTTCTCTGAACCTTTGATGATGTCATGCACTGTAGATGATGAGATTTACAAAGCCTTTGCAATTTGACATTGAGGAACATTGTTTTTAAAGGATTCCACAATCTTTTTACACACTCTTTCACAGATTGGAGAGCCTCTGTCCATCTTTACTTCTGGGAGACTCTGCCTCTCTAAGACATACCTTTTATAGCTAATACTGTTACAGACCTGATGTCAATTATTAGTGTGATTTGAAAGTCTTAGTTTTCAATTCATTCAAATATATCATTAATGTTATAGAATGTTATAGGATTTTCATTAAGACCATAATGAAAACTTGTGGAAAATGGGTTTTAACTATTTAGAGGAACAGGAAGAAATAATTAAAAACACTTACATTCTAACATACAGCTCTTAGACTGCACAGAATAGAGAAACATTGCCGATTTTGCAAAAGTTATGAGTAATGAAAGTCATTTTTCTTACAATATCTGACAGCAACAGAAGATAAGATGATATAGTTTAGTCCACAATCCATCTTATCAGTTACTCCTAAACTCCTTATAAGAAAGAAGGGGTTTCTGGTCTAGGTAGAACCAATGGGATACATGTGCTCACATATGATTTTGCTAATTTTTGTAGCCACATGTACCAGAACTGCTGCTCAAAATCCTGTCGGCTGACTGGTTTTCTCATTGCATTACAGACAACATGAGGATGTGCTCCAGATACTTTAGCAAGGACTGTTTACTGTAGTTAAGTAGGTGCTGCATTGAGAGACTATTGAGACTGTATTAAAATAAACTTGTTTCTGGTAATTAATTTGGATTTTGTTGTAGTTCAGTGTAAAGTCTGTGTTTTATTGTAAACAGTGTTAGTAGCAGATGGGAATCTGTAAAGAGTAACCATCATCCTTTTTACTACACTTAAATCCTGTTTTTTGATAGATTTGATTTATATAACTCTTTGAAAAAGTTATGTTTTTATTAACTTATAACCAGATTATTATTGCTTTTATTGCTTCTCCCATTACTAAAGAAAATAACTGCATTCTTGACACTGTTAAAATATTCCACTCATATCCTGAAGAGGGAGCAAGAGATGAGGAAGCTGACAGAGAAAGTGAAACTATTACAGCAGGATCTGTTTTGTCATATGAGGAAGTGAAGTGCATTGAGAGAGAAAAACAGTGAGTATCACGAGTTCACAATTATCTTTGATAGCCAAACTCAATCCAGACTGATTTAAAGTGAAGTACAGCAGCAGGATCAGATATTCTGAAAGTAGTTAAAATGACATTAGGAGATAAAACACAGAGTCTGTAAATCGTCTGATTCCAGCTTTACTTTCATTTTAACACAGTGCTCGTCTGAACTTGTTATGCAGTTTGTGAATAATGTGATTCTGTTTAAATAATATCCGGATGAAATACGATACGATTCACCTCTATTAAGCCGGACTGTGCTATTTTCGTCCAATTTTGAGCCGAATTCTGGCTCGTGCGACTCTTTTTTTTTGTCGGGCCCTATTTCCGCTTTGTCGTGTGTCGTTTGTCGTGCAGTGTTTGCTCGGTGTACAGGGGGGAATGAGAAGCGATTAGCCTCTCCCGACAGGCAATCGGATGGTCGGGTGAATTTCTGACATATCACCCCTCGTGAGGGTATCGCACAGCTGAAGCAGAGCTACGAACCACTGTCCTAAACTGCTTTTTCCCTCACTGCCCTAAACTGCTTTTTCCCTCACTGCGCCTGCGCAGAAATAGAGCCATTTAATCTTTAATGCGGTAAGAAAGAAAACGAAAAAAAAAGGAAGATCTTTTGATAAAATTATGTTATTATCACGGGAAATGTGAATCATTGCCCATCATTTTGCAATTAGTAATATAAACAAGTCGCAGCATTACCAGCTTCACTGACAGTACTGTAAGTTACAGTAGGGCCTACTGAAAGTAAAGCTGGCAATGCTATTTATAATTAAAATTCAACTGAAAAGTTGGAAAAACATGTAAAAGAACTATTTAAAAGAGAATAAAAAATAACATCAAAATAGATCGGTGCTGTCTGTTGTTTATTAATTCATGCTGTGGTCCTACTATGTTGTCTGTTGACACTCATATGTGGAACATCATACTAACCTTTAAACAACATTCTACTAACGTTAAGGAAACTGGGCATTTTTATGTTCAAATGTTACAAATCAACGTTCCTAGAATGTTACAAATCAACGTTCCTGGAATGTTGAATTTTAAATCAAAATTAAGTTGAAAGAACGTTTGAGGAACATCATACGTTTTAAAACGTTCCTCTAACGTCAAGAACACTGGTCATTTGTTTATGTTCCCAAAACCAATAATGAATATTTGTAGAACGTTCTTATAACAAAATTCTGTTAGCTGCGTGATGCTTTTTATTTTTTAATTATTTTTTTAAGCTATCTCTGGCTATCGTCCATATACTGTGTCATCATCTGCGCAACTCGAGTATTTCACACGTATATAAAACAGCTGCAACAAAAATATTCCTTGTGTTTTTCATAAAAACATGAATTACCACGATAGGGGTATATTCTGTTGGGTTCTTCAGAGAAGCACTTGTCTTTTTTAACAAGCAGCACAGTGTTTGACCTAAAATATTTTTGATGGTAATAATAGATGTATGAAACTTACATTTCACTGACTCTGTATAATTGTGTATGTGAAGAATAAAAATCTTGAATCTTGAATGAAAACATGACGAAGGATTCACATATTAAACTCACCCACAGACATACCAGGCCAATAAAAGCGCTTGATTATGGCATCCAGGGTTTTTAATGCCACAGTGAGCACCTATTGGGCTGCTGTGGAGCTCTTCAAAAATTTCTTGGGCACTTTTTTTCGTGCTGACCACTTTTGCCAAAGTACCTTCTTTTTTTATATAATACAAAGCTTCATCTAAAAAGTATAAAAATCATTATAAACAACCAGTGAAGCCACTAAATCCAGGTGTACATTTTACATTACTTTCAAAAATTAGAAATATAAACTTATCTTGTCTGGAAAGACCCTGAGGTATCTTTCCAAATCTTTTAAAGTCTGTCAGTGCTTTGAATTCAGCCTCATCCATCTTCAACACAACAGTGCAAAATCTAATAAATGAGTCCTATACAGCAGCAGGATCAGATATTCTGAAAGTAGTTAAAATGACATTAGGAGATAAAACACAGAGTCTGTAAATCGTCTGATTCCAGCTTTACTTTCATTTTAACACAGTGCTCGTCTGAACTTGTTCTGCAGTTTGTGAATAATGTGATTCTGTGTAAATAATATCAGGATGAAATAGTTGTTCATGTGTGCAGGTCATTACTGAGGACTGACTGATGAGACAGAGCTGGATTTGAGAAAATTAACTGCTGAGATGATTCATAACTCACTCTGTGTATCAACATCTGTATCTGCTTTTAGATGAAACCATGGCCTCCAGAATGAATCTCTCTGAAGAACATCACACACAGATAAAGACAGTCAAGAGGTGAGAAAACTGAATATGTTTCACATTTTTAATGTTCAGAAACAATAAATGCATGCTACAATAACACGATTTCAACCGTGCCCCTCAGATCTTTGAGTCAAGTGGATTTTGAATGCAGCTTCCAAAAGACACAAATAGCTGATTAATATATGTTTGTCTCTGATAAACGATCACACCGGTGTGATTAGATGTTCGGTGCTAAACTCAAATCTGTGTTTGCTCAACTTCACTGTCTGGCACGGAGCCAGAGACTGCTGTGTTTTTAGCTCCAGCACTGCGCATTATAACCAATCACACATGATTCTGTTGAGCTCATGAGTACAATGACCAATAAGAGGCATTCAGATGAGTGTTTTATTCAGTGTGAGCGCTCCCTGAATGAATTCTGCTCTCTGACCATTTCTCTCATCAGAAACAACAAAGTGCAGATGTGCGTAAGATGTGAGCAAGATATTCATTTCACAATGTAAGCAACTTCAGTGATTAATGGGAGTTTTTGAGAGTGCTTGAATTAGACTAAAGTCAATGATAATGTTCTTTGATAATGTAAACGGAGAGTCTATTTACACTAATTCTCCAGCATCGTGTGATTGGCTCTGTGAAGATTATAAAAAGCTGCTATGGGGTTGAACCCGTCTTTTGCTATGGACCAGCAGCTCCAGTGGCGCAGATGCTAAATCACTTATGGGAGGATTTTTGACGCGATCGACTAGACTTTTCTCCCTTTTCAAACCTCATATCACATCGTAAAGGCATTTATTTTTAATAAAAATGAAAGAAATAACCAAAAGGTTGAAAGTCAAGTATAGGGTAGGTGTAGGGAGGGCTTTATTGTATCAATAAGGTGGCATCCATTTAATAATCTGAATTAAAATGATAATTTACACTCAATACGTTATTATTGCATACTGGTTTATAATGTAATACAATACTGAAGTGCAGATAATTGCCACTATTTTGCAACAAGTAGTATAAATAGCAGAAAATCCTGCTATTGTAACATAGTGTAAATATAATCTATAGCTATTTAGTGTAGATAAAATCCATTGCTATTTGAAGGTAAGAAAAATGACTGCAATTTGAACTGAGGAGGGCCTATAATCAGTCCAGGGCACCTCAGAGCTCAGATCCATCCACAGCGAGAGACTAAATGGTGATGGGTGCGAATCAGTTTCCTTCACAAAGGAGCGGGGTTTCTGAAGAACTCATAACTACTTTATTTATCTTCAACATGACTAATTCTATATGATTGAACATCCTTACAGAATAAATACATGGTACATGATTCAAATATGTTTAGATGAGGAACATAAATTAATCATGTAGGAAATATGAAATGCATATTTAAAAATTCAACAACCTCCCCATCGCCATTTTTCAGTGAAAGATGAACATTAAAGGGAGTTTGAAACAGTAAAGGTGTTTCTGTCAGAGCAGTGTGAGATTTTCAGAAACAGTTTGTATTGCTGTTGTGTTTCAGTCTGTGTGAGAATGACTCTCCTGAACCCAGCTGTGTGTCCATCAAGAGTGACCAGTCAATGACTCCTCCACTTACATTCAGCTCGGGAGAATCATCTGCTGATCTGAGGTGCTGTTTAGTTTACAGTATCAGAAATATATATATAAGCTATTCATTCATTTACTGATCTGTATTGAATACTTCCATACATGTTTATATGCATATATTTACATGTTTTTAACTACAGTCAAAAACATGAAGGACCAGAATCACATTCAGCAAAGAAGAACTTAGACTCCATTTTCAAGGTTGGTTTTGTGTGTGTGTGTGTGCGCGTGTGTGTGTGTGTGCGTGCGTGTGTGTGTGTGTGTGTGTGTGTGTGTGTGTGTGTGTGCGCGCGCGTGTGTGTGTGTGTGTGTGTGTGTGTGTGTGTGTGTGTGTGTGTGTGTGTGCGTGTGTGTGTGTGTGTGTGTGTGTGTGTGTGCGTGTGTGTGTGTCCATCCCAACACAATAACTCTCTGGGTAAAAGTAATAAGAAATGGGTAAATCTGTGACAGCCAATCCAGTCAAACTCCCTCTTTTAACCTCAGTATCTGTAGACGCTGATGTCTGAGCAAACCGTGGAAGTTATTAGCAGGTGTGATATAATTCAGTGATGTTTAGTATTCATGCCTTTGACTAAACAAAATAATATTCACTATTTCAGGAGCTTGAGCAGAAAATCATCTCTGTGATGAAGAGTGAGCTGAAAGGTTTTAAGAGACTACTGAGTCCAGATTACCCAGAATGCTCTGAAAGAGACCATTATGCTGATGAGGGTCATATCAGAGTCAGAGAGGGGCTTCTGAAGATCACACTGTTCATCCTGAGGAAGATGAACCAGACAGACCTCGCTAACACACTACAGACCAGTAAGAGCTCTGGATCAGCTGATTATAGCCTGTGTTTTTATTATGAACCTTCTGTCTCTCAATCTCATGACACAATCTAATATCTAACATATCAAACCTAAAAATACATTTCTAAAATATTGCTCTGCCAATAACAAGAATTATTTCCTTTGCTCAGAACTGATGCCTGTGTATCAACAAAAACTCAGATCCAGACTACAGGATAAATATCAGAGAATCAATGAAGGACTGTCCAATCATGGAGACTCAACACGTCTGAATGAGATCTACACAGAGCTCTACATCACAGAGGGAGGCAGTGGAGAGGTCAATAATGAACATGAGGTGAGACAGATTGAGACAGTGTCCAGGAGACCAGAGACACAGGAGACACCAATCAACTGCAATGACATATTTAAACCCTCACCTGGACAAGACAAACCCATCAGAACTGTGCTGACTAAAGGAGTCGCTGGAATTGGAAAAACAGTCTCTGTGCAGAAGTTCATTCTGGACTGGGCTGAAGGAAAAGCCAATCAGGATGTTCATTTCATATTTCCACTTCCTTTCAGGGAGCTGAATCTGATACAGAAACATCTCAGTCTTGTGGATCTTCTAAACCACCTTCACAAAGAAACCAAAGAATTTAAGTCAGCAGATTATGAAGACTACAAAGTCATGTTCATATTTGATGGTCTGGATGAGTGTCGACTGCGTCTAGATTTCCAAACCAATCGGAGCTTGTCTGATGTGACAGAATCAGCCTCAGTGGATGTGCTGCTGACCAACCTCATCAAGGGCAATCTACTTCCTTCTGCTCTCCTCTGGATCACCTCTCGACCAGCAGCAGCCAATCAGATCCCTCCTGAGTGTGTCCACCAGGTCACAGAGGTACGAGGATTCAACGACCCTCAGAAGGAGGAATATTTCAGGAAGAGAATAAATGATCCGAGTCTGGCTGATAGGATCGTCACACACATCCGATCATCAAGAAGTCTGTTCATCATGTGTCACATCCCAGTCTTCTGCTGGATTTCAGCCGCTGTTCTGGAGAGGATGATGGGTAAAGCAGAGAGAGCAGAGATTCCCAAGACTCTCACACAAATGTTCACACACTTCCTGATCTTTCAGACCAAACTGAAGACACAGAAGTATGATGGGAAATATGAACTTGATTCTGATCAGGCTAGAAAGACTATTCTGTCTCTAGGAAAACTGGCTTTTGATCAGCTGGAAAAAGGGAACCTGATCTTCTATGAAGAGGACCTGAAAGAGAGCGGCATTGATGTCAGAGAAGTGTCAGTGTACTCAGGAGTTTGTACCCAGATCTTCAGAGAGGAGTCTGGACTGCAGCTGGGGAAGGTGTACAGCTTTGTTCATCTGAGTATTCAGGAGTTTCTTGCTGCTTTATTCAAGCTGCTGTCCTTTTCTGAACAAAACACAGGACTGAGGAATATATTCAGGTCACGTGAATCAGATAATATGTTCATGACCAGTTTACTGAAGGGAGAAGTGGACAAGGCCTTACAGAGTGAGAACGGACACTGGGACCTTTTCCTCCGGTTCCTTCTAGGTCTCTCACTAGAGTCTAATCAGACTCTCTTACAAGGCCTCCTGAGAAAGACAGTAAGCAGCTCTCAGATCAATCAGGAAACAGCTGAATACATCAAACAGAAGATCAGGGAGAATCCCTCTCCAGAGAAATCCATCAATCTGTTCCACTGTCTGAATGAACTGAATGATCGTTCACTGGAGCAGGAGGTACAAACATACCTGAGCGGAACAGATTACTGTCATCTCTCTGGAGTCTCTCTGTCTGCTGCTCAGTGGTCGGCGCTGGTGTTTGTGCTGCTGAACTCAGAAGAAGAGCTGGATGAGTTTAAACTGAGGAAATATGATCCATCAGAAGAATGTCTCCTGAGGCTGCTGCCAGTGATCAAAGCATCTAGAAAGATTGAGTGAGTATTTTACAGTGTCTTTGTTTTATTGACTTTATTGTGAACAGTAGGCCTGTGGTTCTCTACACTGTTTCTGTATATTTTGAGGTCTTTCTTATTTGACACACTCAGCTAACATCACAGAGCGCTCTACTAATGACCTGAAGTGTTGAATCAAGTGTGTTTGATAAGAGAGATTCATCCAAACTGTGCAAAGATGAGCTGCCTCCAGGAACAGGGTTGTTACTCTCTGATATTACAAATACTGGATTAAAAAATGTTTGTGAGAGAGTGTTTGTGTGTGTGTGTGTGTGAGAGAGAGGGAGAGTGGTGTGTGTGTGTGTGTGTGTGTCTGTGTGTGTGTGTCTGTGTGTGTGTGTGTGAGAGAGGTGTGTGTGTGTGTGTGTGTGTGTGTGTGTGTCTGTGTGTGTGTGTGTGAGAGAGGGAGAGTGGTGTGTCTGTGTGTGTGTGTCTGTGTGTGTGAGAGAGGGAGAGTGGTGTGTCTGTGTGTGTGTGTGTCTGTGTGTGTGTGTGTGAGAGAGGGAGAGTGGTGTGTGTGTGTGTCTGTGTGTGTGTGTGTGTGTGTGTGTGCCAGAACGCCCACCACACACCAGCTTACTGGTGGAGAGGAGACAGAGTAATGAAGCCACCCCCTGCTGGCCTCACTAACACCTCTTCCAACAGCAACCTAGTTTTCCCAGGAGGTCTCCCATCCAGGTACTGACCAGGCTCAACCCTGCTTAGCTTCAGTGGGCAACCAGTCTTGGGCTACTGGGTGATATGGCTGTGGGCTATGTTGTTTAGTAGGCCTATTTATATATTTATTTGTTTGTTTATTTATTTATTTTTATACTTACATGAAACTGTTTATTGCTTTCATGTTCTGTGCTCTTTTGCCTGCAAAGAAAGGCAAATAAAATGCACGTAGCTTTAAGGTGAATATAATATTAGTCATATCAACAGTTGTTATTTTTTTAATTGTTGTTGGTCATTTAAATTTATGTTTTCTTAAATGAGAAGTATCGGTATCGGCGATACTGGCCCTATATTTACTCTGTATCGGATCGATACCAACATTTTTAAAGTCTTGCACACCCTGTGTGTGTGTGTGTGTGTGTGTGTGTGTGTGTGTGTCTGTGTCTGTGTCTGTGTGTGTGTGTGTGTGTGTGTGTGTGTGTGTGTGTTCTGGTATTCATCTCGTTGTGGGGACATGAGTCTGTTTACACAGTCACATCATGGGGACCTCTTGTGTTGTAGGGACTAAAAGTCAGGTCCCCATCAGGGAAAGCCATATAAACAGAGGAGCTCATAAGTTTTTCAGCCTGGTTCATATGAGAACCTGGAGATTTGGTTTGGTCTTCACACAGGCCACGGCATGCAGTGTGACCCATAAAATATAACTATAAAAAAATAAATTAATAGTAGTGATAATAATATTGCACTTTATTTAGATTTTTTAAAAATAAAATAAACTAAATAATCAAGTGTGATAATACTATTTAATTTTAAAATAAAAAGGGAGTATTACTTAAAAATACAATTATTTTATAGTAAACTTGAAAATAAAATGCTAATATTTTGGCATATATTATTATTATCATTTGAATTAGAATTTTCATCATTTTCAAAAGTGAAATCAGCAGCTTTTATTTTGTCGGGTTGCCGGCAAGTAAGTTTATGCGCTTCCGGGTTTAGAGCCGCTGATTGAAGAGCGTCAGGAACCCTATCATCAGCGATATGAAAATATGATTATTAAATGAACACTTCACACAGACGAGGACAAGAAGATTGTTTACAGCAGATACCGACTCAAGGAGATTGTTTACAGCAGATACCGACTCAAGGAGATTGTTTGCAGGAGATGCTAAAGTTAAAGAAGAAAAAGTCAAACACAAGGTAAGCACATTTTAAACCAATTAACGTTAGGCTAATTAGATCTAAAGTCCTAGGCTAGCTAGTTAGCATTAGCTCTAATTAACTGTTGAGGCTAAGGCCTAAAGTTAAGTGTGGCCTGAAATATTTCTCTCGATCGCATAATCATACAATTGAATGTTTAAGAATGATTTTTGACTGGAAAGCTTTATCAAATCTTTAGCCTGACTGATTGCTAATGGAGCGATTGGCTTCATATTAAGTTTGTTTCTGTCAAGTTTGCGTTAGTTCTGGAGGGGAATTATTTTATATTAAAGAAATGTTATATTTGTTGTTAGTCCACGGCTTTAAATCGTGTTCCGGGGGAGAGATGGGGATTATTGCACCCTTTACGAATATTAACCATGGTTTTGCTGCCAAAAACATACACTCAAAAAAATGAAACACGGCATTTGTTGGTCCAAAGAATGTAATTGTTTAAATTAATTAATTCAATTTCGTTTGTGCATTAAAATTAAAAGAGTTGTGTTGAGAGAATTAAAAGAAGTAATTCTTCAAATTTACACAGCTCAGTTAATTAAAATGAATGCAACAGAGTTGTGTTGCTTCTGCAGTACCACATATCGGTCAGTAGGTGGAGTAAAATCTGCACATGCGCAGTTGGAAAACACCACAAGAAGGAACGAAGCACATAACGATCACTCTTCAGCTCATTTAGATCGGCGCCATTTTATGAGAATCTTTTTTTTTTTTTTTTTTTTTTTTTTTTTTTATTAGAATTCAATTAACAGATATACAAACATCACAGTTCGTAAACAAAAAAAACAAACACAATACAAACACAAAGCAGAGCCATCAAATACAAATTAATATTAAATAATAATATTTTCATATTTTCAATTGAAAAGTTTGGAATATATATCAGTTGCTGACATAGCTTTCTTATTTTTTACCAATTTAAGAGACTCAAAATATATTTCAGTTTCAGTTCGGAAGAATTTAAAGCATGGTCTTGATTTAGAAAATTTAGCTTTATGAATATGAAACTTACCTAATAAAATAAAAATATTTACAATATTGCATAAACTTCTATCTCTACAATCAAAATATGTAATAATCTGTTTCCCTTCAATTGTTATTGAGTGTTTTGTTTTAAAAGCCAGATAACTTTCAACACTTTTCCAAAATGTCATGCAAAATGAACAACTATAAAAAAGATGAGTTAACGATTCTTGTTCTGTCTTGCAGAAACTACAAAGATTATCAACCGGTCTAAATTTTGAAATAAACATATTTGTGGGATATATATTGTGTAATATTTTCAAATGTAATTCCTTAACTTTATTTGTGATACAAAATCTAAAAGGAACAAGCCACGCCTCATGCCAATTAATTTCAGAAAAATGAGAATTCCAGAAAAATTTCCCACGAGGTGTTATTTTCTTTAAATTTAAAAAACATTTTCTGATATGCCTATTAGTACAATTTCTACTCATAATATCCATACCGTTTATATAAAGAGTAAAATTAAAACCGAGAATTTCGTTTTGTTTTTTATAACCTTTCATTAGTTCTAATATGCCATTAGGTATAGACTTGAAAACAGAGTTATATTCTTTGAACGTTATTGGGAATGCCTTCTCTTTGAGAAAAGATTCATAATTAAGTAATTGATTATTATCATCAAAAAGGTCTTTTAAAAAGATAATATTTCTATCGATCCATTTCTGCAAATAGAGTGACTTGTTCCCTTTAGTGATGCATTCATTATTCCAGATGATGGACTTGTGTGGAGAGAAGTTGTGCGAATGACAAAGTTTCCAGGCCAGAAGAGCTTGTTGGTAAAATTGGGACAACTTCAGCGGCAATCTTGTAATACTGTAGTTACATTTCAATAAAAATTTTAGGCCTCCTACACTATTATAAATGTTGTTGGGGATAAAGTACCATATGGACTCAGGTGCTTTCAAACATTCCTTCAACCATTTCACCTTAAAGGTATAATTTAAGTCACAAAAGTCCAAAAGTTCAAATCCACCTTCATCCTTAGAACCAGAAAGCACTGCTTTTTTAACATGATGGTGTCTGTTTTTCCATACAAAATTTGTAAATATGGTATTTATATCTTTACATATTGAATCATTAACATCGAGAGAGAGAGCAGGATAAACAAATCTTGAAATCCCTTCTGCTTTAATTAAAAGAATCCTTCCTAAAATAGAAATATCTCTTTGAAGCCATAAATTTAGAATTGTTTTAGTTTTCTTCAATTTAGGTAAAAAATTTAGTTGTTGACGTTCCTTGTGATCCTTGCAAACATGAATACCTAAATATTTTACACATTTCTTAACAGGTAAATTAAAAAAAAATTCCTCATCAGTCTGATACAGGCATAAGATTTCACATTTAGATTTATTAAGCGTTAAACCCGAAGCAGCGGAGAATTGGTCAATTATGGCTATAGCATTATCAATCTGATGTTTGTCACTCAAAAAGAGAGCTGTATCATCCGCTAATTGAGTTACTCTGATTTCTTTACCAAAAATAGACAATCCCTTAATAATAGGACAATGTTTAATATGTAATGACAGTAATTCAACCACCAGCAGGAACAAAAACGGTGAAATAGGGCAACCCTGGCGAACTGATCTCAGTACAGGAAATCTTTTTGTGGTATTTGGATATAATATCACAGAGCTATCAATATTTTTATAAAGCATTTCCACTATAGATATAAAATTTTGTCCGAAATCAAAAATCTGAAGTGCTTTAAGTAAAAAATAATGTTCTACCGTATCAAATGCCTTATAAAAGTCTAGAAATATTATCAGTGCCTCAGTATTAATGTTATCAGAATAATCCAGCAAGTCGAGAACAAGTCTTATGTTAGAGCTAATGTGACGGTTAGACATAAATCCTGTTTGTGTTTCACTTATTATCTCATGAAGACCCCTTTTTAACCGTTTAGCAAAAATTAACGATAAAATTTTGTAGTCAATATTTAAGAGTGTAATAGGTCTCCAATTTTCTATAATTAAATGATCTTTATCAGGCTTAGGGAGAAGACATATTAAACCTTGCTTCATACTCGAAGACATTTCCTTTTTCAAGATACATTCTTTAAATAAATCAAATATAGGATTTTCAATAATTTCCCAAAAATGCAAATAAAATTCAACTGAAAGCCCATCATTACCCGGCGATTTACCTTTTTTCATTGAACTAACAGCCTCTGAGATTTCCACTTTAGTAATGGGACGTTCGCAATCCAACTTAAACTGTTCAGATATAGTTGGTGTAAATGCTTTAACTAATTCAATAAATGTATCACAATCATCGAATTGAATATTAGACTTATATATATTGCTATAAAATGTACCAACATATTTAGAAATGTCTACAGAATTAGAAGTGATGTTATTATCAATTTTAAGAGTAGTTAAATTATTTCTCTTGCGATTTCGTTTCTCTAAAGCAAAGAAATAACTCGAATTTTTTTCCCCATGCTCCAGCCATTTTGCTCGCGACCTTACAAATGCCCCTTTAGCCATTTCACTATACATATTATCAATTTCCTCTTTTAATTTTTTCATTATAGTTTCTTCTTCCTCTGAAAGATTATTCTTAGTCATTAAAATATTTAGATTATTCATAATACTTATTTCTTTTGCTATATTATTTTTTTTAATTACTTTACTTCGTTTAATTGCTGTTTCTCTAATTTTAAACTTGAAAAATTCCCATTTTTGTATGTGATTCTCTCCATTATTATCAAATATGCTTTTTGCTATTTTTTTTACTAAATCACAAAACTCCTTATCTTTTAATAAATTATTATTGAATTTCCAATAACCACGTATATTACCATTTTGTTGTTTTGTTCCTGCTAAATGAATTGAAATTACTTTATGATCAGAAAATGGAGCATAGCTATGTGATGATTCTGCTACAAATTGCAGACAAGAGGGAGATACAAGCCATAGATCAATTCTAGACTGAGAGGATCTACTAACATTGCTCCAGGTAAATTCGTTAATATCAGGGTTTAGAAAACGCCAAACATCTATAACTGCCAGTTGTTCACATATGTATGCAGTACTTTTGAATCTCGAATGTGGAGTTAATCTTACAGGTACTCTATCTACAAGATCATCTGGAGCATCATTATAGTCACCTCCAATAATCAAATGTGCCTCCTTATATTTGTTTTTAAAGGCTTCAAGTTTCAAACAAAGTTGTAAAAACATTATTTTTGCTTGAGCTGTATTGTTATAGTTATATAAATTACAAACTATAAAGAAGGAATTATCTAATTTGAAAACCAAGATTATCCATCTACCCTCATTTGAGGTCGCTGATTCAATGACATCTCCTTTAAATTTATTAAGCAGAATGGCGACACCTGCTGATTGTTGAGAGGCATTACAAAAATAACATATATCACCCCACTGTGCTCTCCAAAACTTCACATCATCTTCCACCGAATGAGTCTCTTGTAAAAAAATTAAATCAGCATTCTTCCGTCTACTAAATAAAAACATTGACTTCCTCTTGGTGTTATCGCGAATACCTCTAACATTCAAAGATATTATTTTTAAGGAACCAAAACAAAAGTCTGTCATAATACAAACAAAGAAAATTAAAGAACTGGATGTTTGAAAAGTTATGAGAACTAGTTAAGGAAAAAAAACAGGAAAAAAAAAACAACAACCTGAGATAAAAGTATAAAGATTAGCTTACCTCAAGTAGAAAACTCTGAACACAAGTACCTTAATAAACTCCTAAATATTTTAACGATTGGAGTAAACATATTGCTCTTTTAACTGCCTACAAGAAGAGCAAATTAACCTATGATCGTGTGACACCATTTGCTTAAATTGAACCTCACATTAAGGGAAGTTTAACAAGTTATGCGGTGTGTCTCACACCGTTAATGACGACATCAGGACCCTGCCATTTCGTTTTCTTTCCGTCAGCACGCGCTTGCTTCACAAGAGGCCACAGTTTTTTTCTGCATTGTCTCTCCATTTGGGTTAAATCTTCCGTCATCCGAAGGTTCTTTTTCTTCATGACATCAGAGTTGAAAGAAGCTCTCCAAAGTTTGAATCTGAAATTGCGCATGGTGAACTGAATGATGATTGGACGTGTGCTTTTATCCTCTCTCGGGCGTCCGACCCTGTGCACAGTGTCCACCATGAAACCAAGCTTGCTCTTTTCCTCTGGAATGATTTCCGCAATAATCTCCATCACCTCCTTCCTCACATCCTCGTTGCTACTCTCCGGAAGATTCAGAAGACGAAGATTCCACCTCCTACTGTACCGCTCCGAATCTTCTTGTCTCTCCCTCACGATAGTCATCTGATCCCTCATCGTTTTTACTGCATCCTCAGTACCTTTCCATTGGATTTCTAGCCCTTTCACATTTTCTTGCACTTTAGCAATTTCAGCTGTGTTTTTCATGACCATTTCTTCAAACTTCAAAAAACGGTCGTTTAAGCCATTAATGGCTTTTAGGATGTCAGCATTTGAAACTGCTTCCTCTTCTTTGGTAACGTTACAAACTTTCTTAGGATTTGGGCTTTTTGTGGGAGTATCAGGAAGAGGTGTACATAAACCGGAGAACGAACTTACAGCTTCTATATCCATTATCAAGCCTTCCTTCCTCACCTTCTTGGCATCTCTCTTTGACATCGTAGCACACTTGCGCACGTGTTCTGGTTTAGCACTTTGGTTAACAACAAGCAAAAGGTCTTTTATTCAAGCGAAATAACTTCCTAGATGCAAGAGCAATGATCCACTCCTTCATTTATCAATAATAAAGTCTCAAAAATACAGTTTAAATCATTGGTGCTCGGTCAGAGTCCCGGAGCTCAGAATACACCATCTACACCGGTCGCCATCTTGGACCAACCCCCATTTTATGAGAATCAAACACGGAGAATTACACTGCAAAACGTCAACGTGTTTTCCTCTATGTGAACAGACAGGTGAGATTTTCACTTTTTATGCATTTATATTGAGACTATGACAACACTTGAATCATTACTCACTTGTAATACCGTGTTGTGTATAGTATTGTCACGAAGTTGCCATATGCCTCGTGTTTTCTTTCACATTATAGTTAGATACATTTTTGTTTTATGCATTTATGTGAAATTTTATACTTGTTGAACTTTTATATACATTACATCACCCAAAATAAATGTAAATGACATTAAATTGCTAGTAAGGAATGGTTACTCCATTTTAATCAATTGTTTTGTGCTTGTACAGCAGTTATCCCCTTCTAATGTCAGTTTTAATACTTAATAATAATAATTAAAAATCTTAAAAGGTGGTGTTGGCACATTGTTATTTAATATCTCGCATTAACTTAAGTTTAGTAGTTTGCAGCTGTTCATATTTTGTTATTATTCTTTGGTGACTCCCATTCTTTTTCTCTCTTACAGAGTTTTGAAACTTGAAGGCCTGTAGAGTCCTGTATGTGGCTGTGCAGAGATTGTGGATCGTCTCAGGCCTCCAGATCATAGCTTTTAAAGCACTTCAGGTTGGTACATGGACATTATGGCCGTAAACACAAATATCCATGTGCATATTCTAACTGTCCATGCACTTTTAAAACCTGGAATGCACTGCGGTCCCACTTATCCAGATCACATGGCAGTGAGCAGCTACCTCAAAATTCTAGTCAAACTACAGTGATAAATTGTCATGTTTGTGCTGTTACTGACATTCCTTCAGTAAATTATTATTTTCTCCATATAAATAAGCACTTGCGCAGTCATGAGACAGTTAGTTGTATGTTTAAGGGCTGCTCATTTAAAACAAACGTGTATGGTACATTCAAATCACACAAGAGCCGAAAGCATTATCAGTTTTCAGTAACAGATTTTAAAGAAGGAATCGTGAAAACACAACAGGTTAGTGAAACATCTAATGACCCTACTTCAAATGAAGAAACTGAAACATCTTTGTTAGAAGACGATTCCTCTTCTACTGATACAGAAGAGATTTCAGAGAACCTGCCAAAGTTGGTAGAGCTTAAATTTGCTTCCTTGCTGTTAAAACTGGAAAATCACTACCATGTTCCAGGCTCAGCTGTAGATGAGTTGTGTGGGGACTTGCATTATTTGCTGAGTGATGCTTCTCTCCCTTTGTCTCACAGAATCATGTTCTGAGCTAAACATCAATTCCCATAAGCGAAAAGGATCCATTGGAAGTCCTAACCAAGTGAAGAAACCGAGAAAAGCTGAGGTAAATTACTGTCCAGATTACCCAATGGGTGAAACAAAAGAAACTCTTGAAAATCAAAGGATTACACTACTATCGGAGGTGACTAAAAGAAACAACGAGCAGGTTATCAAGGGGCTGATGGACAGAACATTTGCTCTACGGAGGCACGAGGTGGTAGAACACTCCCCTTTCATTGCTGAATTCAAGAACCGATGGCCAGCACTCTTTTCTGAGCGAGAGGTATGTCTTTAATGTCATGTCAGCTGATTAATTGCTTGGATGTTGTTATAATTCTAAACTATGATTTGAAGTACTTTAGATGTAATTCAGGTTTGTTCATTTATAGTAAATGTATATTATCTGTGAGTGCTGGTAAAGGAAGTGTATGATGATGTCCTGTCAAATTTATCAGCGACCTGATTTGTCTCTCTCTCTCTCTTTTGTTTTGTTTGAAAATTGTACCAGGTATCTGCGGAATTCAGCAGGATTACAACAATTCCCTTGGTGTCCAAATTCATGGGTCAGCTTGATCATTTCTCCTCTCAGCTCCTCAAAAATTTCAAAAAGAAAGGAGTAGCAGCTGCACAGAAGATCACAGACATCCTGTCAGTTTTGGAACAGGTATGTTCTATAAATTCATCATCAATTCTCCTAATTCATAATAGGCCAAACTAATATTTTATCCAAATATAATTATTTTGTTATTTTTAACTCATCATTCAATCTTTTTTATACTAAAATTATGGATTAAAAGTTAAAGGTGAATTTTCATTCCTGAAGCTCCAAATATCATGATTTTTTTCCTTTTGAAGCATCACTTTCTGCCTCTGTTATACATTAATAGTTATTTTTGCAACTACAATTAGAACAGCTCAGATGTTCAAGATAATTGTGTATCCCATGCAGTGCTTCTCATTTGGGACCACTTGACTTTCGTAAAATAAAGCAGTGGGATAATTTGTGTAGTGCTACTTACATTTAAGATGTACAGCAAAAAGTACTAATTCTCATTTCATTTTGATTAGAGCATCACCATTGAAAAAAAAGCGTGAATGCATCCTGAAAGCCTTAGTGTTCTACCTAAATGAAGATCCTTCAAACCTAGTGAAGGAGTACATGGTAAGCTATTTACAGTTTTTTTTTTTTTTTTTTTCCCAAGAAACTTTTCATATTTTTCTCTAAAACCAGTTCCTATTTTTACCTATTTTTATTGGTAATTGTTTTTTGTACTTAATATTTGTACTTGTCTTTTGTTATTTTTAGGACACTGAACATGATGAAGCCCAAATTGTGATGAGCAAAACCACTCTCGGAATCTATGCCATCAAACATGAAGGGGCAGATGTTGCAGACCCATACGAAGATGTTGGTGTCATCATCGAAGGCATCCAAGTACTTGAAAACTTGGACAATGTAGCTAATGCTTGTTCCATGATGGTTGGTCTAATCTATGCATTAAACTTGGCTTACCCCCAGGATCTGAGATATACTTTTGAAATGTTTCAAAAGATTTTCATGGAACTCGATGCCACCAAAGTCCAGGTCTTAAAAAATAAACTCCTTTCATAGGCACTGTAACTTGAAACGAGGGTTAAGAGGCAGGACCTGTTTTGTCCATAATGTTGCACTGGCTGTTGTAGCACTTTTTTTTCACTGCTAACCAGGTGATATCTTTAATAATATTTATTTCATCTTTACTTTTGATTTCAGATGTTAATCTTCAATTGATTAACTGCAATGTTGTTTACTGCTTTTTTTCCCAAGTTTCAATAAGGTATAGTTTACTAAAGAAGACTATTTTTTCCCCAAGTATATTTTTGAAAATCATTTAATTTAAAGACAGTATTCTTGTATTTTATTTTTTATTGGTAATATTATTTTTGTTACATCTTGTAATGAGTAAAGAATTTTTTTTTTGAAAAGTGAAGACAGTATTTAGATTTTGTAAACGTTGTCTGAAAAAATGTAAAACATTGTAAAAATATTATTTTGCTTTCAAATGTCAATCATCCTTTGAATAACAGGTGTTTTTAGCTGATTTCTCAAGTTGGTGTACTTTATACCATTAAAGAAGGCTGATAATTTTTTCCAAGTATAAAAAGCATTTTTGTCAATCCTTTCGTTTAAAGGCTGCATGCTTTTATTTTACTTTTATTAGTATTATAATAGTATTTTAAGACAGCATGTAGATTTTGAAAAACATTTTATTGTTGGAAAAACAATAGAAAGTGTTAATTGTAAAACATTGTAAAAATGTTATTTAATAAACAATGAATCTGAAACCTTATTCCTATCTCATTTTTAACATAACAATATTAATTTTAGAGTAATTGAACTTAATTAACTAAACAGATTAATACAAAATAACAAATGTTACATTGATTGAACTAAACAAAATTACTTTAACTTTATGTAATTAACTTAAGTTCACTGAAATAAATATTCTTTCTTAAAGGCAACTTAACTCAGTTACGTGGAACCTGTTGACATAAAGTTAAGTAATGCCAATGTATCATTTTTTTGAGTGTAGTTTAGATTGTATTTGTGTGGTTATATAAATGTTACTCAATACGCCAAAAAACATGGTTTTACTATAATAAACCTGTTTTTGTCATATTGATTAACCGGGATCGTGTCAAAGTGTGACACAGAGAAATTAAGTAAAATAAAAAAGGTAAGTAGCTTTAAATGAATATATGATTAACATTAAACTTCAATTTAGTAAGTTCAATTAGTAGCAGGTTTATTGTATCGATAAGTATCCGGTGAATGAGTACCTGATACTGGGTGGATGGTCGGGGCTGAACACTATTTATATATATGTTTTATTACAATTATAGAAAGAATAGTTTGAAGTGGAAAGGTTTAAATGTTGGACTTGTGGGTATGATATGGGTTGGAATATATCCAGGCAATTATTCACTGCTCCCAATATGATCCTTTGTATGTGAATGAAGAACTTGTTCACTGCAACATCAGTCCACTTCAGTCACGCTGATAATTACAATCAAATGTAGGAACCATCAATCAGTCAATCAACCAAAACTGTACATGTTGAGGAGATGGATTACATGCTTAAGGCTGGTCCCAGACTAAAAAGCATGTTTGAGTTGGCCTAACTGAAAGTAACTGAAGCACTGAAGCATCTTTTAGTTTTAGTTTTTACTAAGGCATTTTAATAGAAACTGTTTAATTAGCCTAATTTAACTAAGGCCTAGTCCTGGCTTAAGCTAATCTCTGTCTGTGAAACTGGTCCTAGGTGTTTTATGCGAGAGTGAAGCTTTTGTTTTTGTAGATTAAACCCATTTTAAGAGCAAATGAACAAATGCAGTCTGTAGATTTGCGTCTCATAAATGCCTTTTATTTGTCGTTAGTAATATTTATTATTGTTGCAAGGTCCCCACAAATCATGGGAATGCATGTTTATTATGCATGTGATGATTATAACGTTGGTCCCCATCAAACATGGTGTGTGTTTGTGTAAGTGTGCTTGTGTGTGTGAGAGAGAGAGTGAGGGAGAAGAGTGTGTGTGTGTGAGAGAGAGCGTGTGTGTGTGTGTGTGTGTGTGTGTGTGTGTGTGTGTGTGTGTGTGTGCGTGTGTGAGAAAGTGACAGTTGAGATTCAAATTCATGAACATTCCGTCATTGTAAGTCTATGGATTGTTTTGTCTGTTTTTTCGTCCGCTGTGTGAACATCGTAGGTCCGATCACTTAGAAAAGATACAGCACTCCTCTCCTCAATGATCCGGTTGATTTAACACCTCATTCATGGGTCTGTGACAAACAGTGAATGAACTTAATCTTTATTTTTTCTGTATTTTCTCTGCAGTCTTTCCTGCTGCAGGATTACAGAGAAAGGCTGGTCTGCTCTGAGTTCAGCTCTGGAGGATCCACACTGTAAACTACAGAAACTACAGTAAGTGTTATTATATTATTAAACACAAAAACTGTGTGAAAATATCTTTATAATAATAATCTTTACTTTGCAGGGAAGTAAATTATGACACTTTATATTTTTGGGTGAGCGTTTAAGAATCTGTATATTTGAACATTTAGTTCCCACTTTAAGTGAACCTTAGTTACCAGGTCGACCTGATCATCTACAAGATGGATTAAAATGCTGATAAAGCCAAGAAAAGATGAGACATAAACACATGACAGAATGCTTGAAATGTTCAAATGTAGGGGGAAAAAATAAAATGATAATAAAATAAAACACTTATTCTGTGGCACCTAAAAAAATGATTTGGCGCCAAAGTTTTTCTCTTATAGGAGCCAATGGCCCCTTACTCGATTTTTTTGTCTGGAGCCCTGGCATATGATCCACAATACAGCTCTCGGCTGGATAAAAGAAGCCAGGGTCACACTAGTAGCCTAAAGTTTTGATGGATGATGATTGTCATCAAGGTAAAGATGATTACAGTCACATACAGGATGGTGCATTAGGTGTGTGTTGTGTCTGTTATTTGATGCACAAACGAACCGTGTGTATTTGTGCTCTCGGTGCACTGATCACTATAATATCATATTTCTGCTTGAACACAGCTCAGGATATTCACCTAGTTGAATACACAGAGTTTAATAACGGATGCTCGTGTGTTTTGGAGAAGTTTGTGAGGATCAGTGGTGTTCATGTACATACGGGCATCAGACGCTCAAACAGCTTGTTCTGACAGAGGAAATATTCACTGATGCTGTCGAGCTGCCTTCAGATCGCTGAGTTCAGAGATACATACTTTTACATACTTTGTAGATATTATATACAACTTAAGTGACATTTTTGTGAAGTATGTTCATGGGATGCTTAAATATTTCTTGAATTTGCTTTGTTTAAAAAAATTACATGAAAATATGAAGGTTTTAGTGAATAGAAAAGTTTGGGCTTGCAGTATTGATTTGGAGAAGAGGGGGTCTTGGAGTAAAAAAGGTTGAGGACCACTGCTTTAGGGAAATGCAGGCATTATTGAACATTATTATTTTTTTAAATAAAAATTTAACTCGATGCAATATAAAGATACATCCCAACCAGCTTTTTTATTTAGGCCTATTTATTTCTTTAAAGTAGATCCCCGCTCAAAAAAGTGTGTGCACCCCTGGTATATACACTTATTGTGCCTTCACATGCTATCAGAGTAATCGGGAAATTGGATGTTAACGGCCTTTCAAGTCATATTTACTGGGAAATTCAGAAATAATTTTGATACCAGAGTTTCTGAGTTGGGCGGGTCATAATCTTTAAACATGGTGGAGGGGACAACCATTGCTGCTGTCTGTTCTCACAACAACTACATCCCTTTGTCTGGTCGCTTAAGTACTGTATTTATAGGCTAGATATGAACGATCATTCAAAGCATATTTTATGTTTTATAAGCAGAGAAATAAACATGTATTTGACTGAAATCCCAGGATTGTCATAAAACTGCATGTATAGCACGGTGAATGTTTATAGGATTGTCAACCAATGGGATGCTACATTTTATTATTTCTGACATTAAAGCACTTGAACACAACAAGCTCGTAATCACGACTTCATACGTGGGAAATAGGACATTTCCGATAGCACGAGAAGGCAGCATTATAGACCTATGAACAACAAAGTACATAAGTATCAGCCAAAATGAAACATACAGATACAGATTTTAATCTGATTTAAGAGTATTTATATCAGAGTAAACAGCACTCATAAATGCTACTGTTTCCTCTGTCAGGTTTGCACCTCTCTCTCTTAGATTCATCTTTCAGCAATTGATGTTATGTATTTATTATCTCTGACTCTGAATTGGATTCTTATTCTTTAATTATGTAATTAACATGATACATTCTTACCTGACAAATAAACTGTTATTTATTCTTCGCTCTTCTGAAATCATAATGACTAGTAGATCATGTGGAGGCTGATGTTTCCTCAAATCTGTGTCCAGGACAGAACAGACTAAAGGCTCATGGATGAATGGAGCAGTAGCACGTCATCAGAGACCTTTTGATTTCTGTCTATCACTGATTAGCAAGTTGTACTGAAGTGACCAGAACTACTCTTTCTGTTCTGAGCAAGCAGTAGGCGGCCGACTTAAAGGTGCAGTGTGTAGATTTTAGCAGCATGTAGCGGTTGAGTTTGTGAATTGCAAGCAACGGCTCAGTCCCCTGCTCACCGCTCCCTTTAGAGAAGCTACGGAGGCCAATAAAGGGCTAAGATGTCGTAGTCTGAGACAGCAGAGAGTAGCCAGCAATGAGGTTTCTTTACAGAGGGAAATTAAGGAAGTATATTTACTTAATTATTCAACAAATCGATATGTTATTGCAAATATTATTGTTATTTCTGGGGTCGACAATATAAATGGCCCGGTGGCCCGGACGTACTTTTAAAACCGTCAGGGCCACCAGATCGCTCCAACCACTAGCCCGGTGGGGCCAGTAAAAATAATGCCTCGATTAAAAAAAGTCTAATTTCACATTAATTACCTGTGGTTCTGTGTTTTGATTTCTGTTAAATCGTCTCGGTAACCACCGCTAACACGTTACGTGATCCCTTGCTCGCTCCCGCGGTTACGCGCGCAAACTGCACACTGCTGCTCAGCACCTACCTATAGCTACTAGGGCTGTAACGTCCCAGTCGATTAGTCGATTAATTGGTCGATACGGTCTGGTTCGACCAAAATTCTGATTGGTCGATTTTTTGCCGCGCTCATTTCATCAGTTTGGCCGCGCTCATTTCATCAGGTGGAAAGCACTAATTGCTAATGGGGGTGTTTTCAGAGCACCCCTGTTTCACAGGTAACAGTCTGTTTTCAGAACACCCCCATTGTTTTCACTTTTTTTGGATTAGCCCAACCCACTGGAGAAGAGAGACAGATAAGTAGGCTTTAGAAGGTTTGATGCTAAATATTATTTATTTAATAATAAGCTAGTGGACTCAGCGGTTTGGAACACATATCAATATACATCAGTCCTATTCTAACATGTCAACAACAAAAAAATCGACAGTGTGGCAGTATTTTAGTGTAATAATCGTTTTATAACTGCAGGCGCACACATCCGTAATGACGGTAGAATCCCCCAGACAAACCCATTTTTTATTTGGAAGGCGCAATTGCGCTGTGCCCACTGTTTGTGTTAGTTTTGAGCCTAAGATGCTTTATTTTTCAGTTATGCACTTTATTTGGTTTCTGCTCTTGTTTGTTTAATAAATATTCTTTTTTTATTAAAGTGGACGCGCCTTTTGTGTTTATTAAGAGTAAAAGCTTTAAGTCTATTCGTGTCTCAGCCGCGAAGCTGAGCTCTTATGTTCAGCCTCGCTCTGTGCGAGCTGCGCAGAGCGGCTGAAATGATAGTGTCTGACAGTTATACTTATAACATATGACACAAATAATTTTCTAAATTATGTTGCACATTCCTCAAACGTTCATCACTAGTTGACAACATAGTACTGTTTTCAGAAATCACAGGCTATGATATTGCGCAGGTGCACCTGATGCACCGCTGTCAGAGACGACAGACTCGTGTGTCAGACTCATTTCAGTGCAAAATAATTAGGTCAAAAACGATTTAATATACTGCAAATAGCCTATTAGTTTTTTTGTTTATTTATAATTAATTTAGGCAGACAACAAGGCTACCAAGTACTGAGCACAGTGCGTATCTAATTAATGTAACGTACGTTTTTTTTTTTTCCACAACGTAATTTTTAGTCGATTTTTAGTCGAAAGTTTCAGGACTTCAGTCGACCAAGATTTTCTTTGGTTGATTACAGCCCTAATAGCTACTATTAAGCTAGGCTACATGTTTCTGAAACCCCCATCACCCGGCCAAACGCCGGGTAAAAAAGAGAAGGCACGGAAGAGAAAATCACCAGAGGAATTGAGGGAAAGCGAAAGGGAATACGAAAAGAAAAGGCAGAGAAAGTTTCAGCCCCAGTGGCGAGACCCAGTGATGGGGACTCGAGTTTGAGACTCGGACTCGAGTGCGACTTAAGTCGCACACACAGTGACTTCAGACTCGACTTGAGACTCGACCTTGAAAGACTTCAGACTCGACTCGGACTCGAGCTGCGGGACTCGTGAACAATGTTTATTTTTAGGAAACAACTGATGAGCTCGCTGTTATTCCCCTCCCTCCGTTACCTATAACCTGCCCATGTAACACGTGACGTACTACGTCTCTGCTGCGCGCGGTGCGGCCACACTTTTTTTATTTTTTTTATTTTAGGCGCGGCCGCCATACATTAGAGGACAACGAACAAACATGTCGACTGCTGTGCCATTCATCGTTAGCTTTGGATTTAAGGATAGATTATACAGTTGGTACATTAGTAAAACCATTACGCCCATGGAGAGTCCCGTAAACCACATATCCGAGTGAGTGAGTGAGTGAGTGAGTGAGTGTGTGTGTGTGTGTGTGTGTGCGCGCGCTTGCGTGTGAGAGAGTGTGTGACCAGTGTGGTCATTGAAAATGTGTTCAGATATATGTTCTTCACAGAAAATGAGCCAAGGCCAATGAGTCTGAGTTTAAAAAATAATTAATCGTATAATTTTTCTCTTGATAAAAAATGAAAACGGGTCCTACAGATCCGAACACTATACAAGGGTTAATTGCCAAACTTGTGGTGGTCGATTAACGTAATCATTTACGTGCCGCTGGCTTCCATCACATTAATTAACATTGTCTGCAAACAGGTTACAGGATTATTGTTGATCATGTAACATTACACTGGTTTGAGAGTTTGGGATGTGTTGACTTACAGTAGTTTATAAACTATGATTAGTTGCATTTTCATTGCCATTTAAGTGAAATTATTGAACTTAAATATACAAGCTTGATAAAAATGATCATTCTGAAGAAAATTTCAGATGGCTTTTGCATCTGAACTCTTCATATATTTCACATCGTTTGGTTTGTTGCAATAGTGTTTTGCATTTAGCTACAATGTGATGTTTGACCATATTAAGTCTTTCTTAATTTTTGGTCTGTACTGTACTGTGTTCTCATGCTACAAGGCAAAATACAGATAATATTAACTTAAAAGTAAAGCATTCTTGGTGTTTTTGTCATGTTGCAATAGCCTGTTTACACTGATTATATATAAAAATCAAAGCTGATACTGTATGCTAATAGATAAAGGAGTCATAATAACATATCACATGCTTTCAATTCTTTATATATAGCTATGCAGTGTTGGATGGGTCGCTGTACGTGATGCAACACTTATTATAACCAGAGACTTAATATAATAAAGAGACTTGAGACTTGACTTGGACTCTAGCTTAAAGACTTGAGACTTGACTTGGACTCTAGCTCAAAGACTTGAGACTTGACTTGGACTCTAGCTCAGAGACTTGTGAGCATCTCTGGCGAGACCGCTGGAATTGGCTGGGCTTAGGGGTGTGCGATATGACGATTTTTGATCGTGGACGATAAAAATGTCTCCACGATCTGCTTTTGAAGAAATATCGTAGTATCGGGCTACAGCACACATTATGTCAAATACAGTTCTGGTGCCTCCGTCTCTATCAGTGGCGATTTCTTTAAGACTGCAAGGGAAGCTCGGCTTCCCCTATAATGTCAAAAAATTAATGATCAAACATGTACTATTGTGTTAACATTTTATTGATTAAAAATGCGTTAGAACACGTTCATCTCGAAGACGAGTTCGTTCAGAATCAGCTACATATAGCAGGTGACTCGATTTCCTTCTCATAGATTCCTGTAGCATCAGTGTATTTGCCTGTTGAAGCCCAGCGTCCATTCACTTCTATGGAGCTGCTTGAACAGTTTTTTTTCAGTGCTTCAAAACTAGACGGTCATTGGATAAATGCTGCGATTATGTCCCGCCCCCAGACGCTCAGCGTCTCTGGGGGTGAATGGAGGAGTGGGCGGGGCTGGACTCCGGGCTTCTGCGTGATGATTGGAGGGTTTGTCGAAAGACTGCATCTCCTTTTGATTGACAGCGATTGTGTCCTATAAGAAGTCGCTGATGCTGAAGCTATTCGAGCCTGTGTTGCCAATTTAGCGACTTTTCAGACCACCCTAGTGACTTTTCAGACCACCCTAGCGACCTTTTTCCCCAAAAGTGACTAGCGACAAATCTAGCGACTTCTTTGACAAACCTTAGCGAGTCTCTGTGATCGCTGGAACTGCCGCAACGGCGCGAGGTCAGCGCGCACGCACCTCTTTCTCTGTTCAATTAGCGGCTGAGAGGAGCAGCGCGTTCAGTTCAAATAGATATTATGTTGCTTCTCTAATTTTACATGCAAATATAGCCGAAATCACAGCACAGGAATTGTCTTGTCTTATCTTGTGTGTATTATTTGATTTCATCAGACGACGGCTCGATTATAAATTAGGATTTTTGTGCAGACTAACTTCTTGGGAGGGAGAGCTGGTTATGTATTCTTAAAGGGCTGTGTTTCAGTCACTATTTCATATTTATCCCGTTGACTGACAACATAAACAGTAAAATATATAAAGGAGAACAGTTTTATTGAGAATTTGGCTGCATTAAAATACAGTATGAGCACAGAGAGACAAAGAAATGTAAAAGGCAATATGACGCGATGACGTAATTAATATGCTAATTAGCGCATGACGTCATCTGGCGACATTTAGCGACTTTTCAAACTGGCTTTAGCTACTTTCCATCGAAAGAATCTGGCAACACTGATTCGAGCTCAGGCCCATAGTGGACTTTGCAAGTGTAGTCAAAAGACAAACTGCTGAAACCTATTTCTTGATATTTGCTTGGAGAAATTGCTGGCCAATTTTCATTATACATTTCACACAATTATACACCACATTCCTTGTTTCAGTTTAACCTAATTCCCACATTTCCTCCGTCGAGTTTAATGTTTTTTTAGATCGTTTGTTCATTCATTCATTCATACAGTAGGCCAGGCGGTGAACTAGCCAGCTAGCAAACTGCACACGATGGCAGAATTTACGTATAAATAAATGGACAACTTTTATGATGTAGGCCGAAAATGAGCTTCCCCTCTTTGAAAGACCAGCAGCCGCCACTGGTCTCTATATACTGTACAACACGACATACAGCAGTAGAGTTACTCTGACAGGACACTGCACTGATTCGCGATCGCAAAAGTACATTATTTGCGCAAAAGCCTTGCTGGTTAAATGTTTCATTCGCGCGCTGGTCTGACGTGCGCTTTTTCTGAGCACATACACCTGAAGCACGGACTAAAAAGCCTTTCTAACAGCGCCTGATTACTCAACTAACTTATTTTTTGCGCTAATACTGTCAAAACACACAAGGTTTACATACAGACTCAGTTGGTTATCTCTAAAATGAAAGTAAATAGTTAAGAGAGAAACGGATGCGTGCCTGTATATTAGATGCGTGCAGCTCTTAAAGGGACAGGACACTAAACATGCTGTCGACTGTCATTAAAGGGATAGTTCACCCTAAAATTTAATTTCTGTCATTATTTTCTCACTCACATGTTGTCCCAAACCTCTATTAATTTCTTGTGCTGAACCCAAAAGAAGATATTTTGAAGAATGAGGGTAACCAAACAGTTGCTGGTCCACATTGACTTTGATAGCAGGAAAGAAAAATCCTGTGGAAGTCACTGAGGACCAGCAACTGTTTGGTTTTCCACCTTCTTCAAAATAGCATTTATGTTCAGCAGAAGAAAGAAACTCATTCAGGTTTAAAACAACTTTTGAGTAAATGATGATATAAAAATAAAACATTATGACAGAATTGACAGACAGATGACAGAATATTTATTTTTGGGGGAACTATTCATTTAACGTTAACAACAACAAAACACAAAGAGAAAAATCACTCACTATTCTTGACTGAAAATCTTTAGGAATCAGTCTATCTAGTGTTTTATTTTTATATTTGTTCATTTAATTTCATTGAATGCTCTGCTAAATACACCTATTGTACCTGAAAATAAAGCACTGTTTGTTTTATTTGTATATTATGTGTATTTGTAATGTGTATCTTTGTTCTTATTTTTTAATAAGAGAGATAAAATGATGACAAAGATTTTTATCTTCGCCCACTTTGGCCTAAATATCTGCCATGTCTTTTTTTTTTTTTGTTACCTTGAAAGGCTTTGTCTTTCTAGTTTGGCTGTAATGCTCAGACAACTTGTAAAACCAACATGACAAAGAATCGTGATATTTCTAAAAAAAAATTGTGATATGATATTTTTCCCATATCGCCCACCCCTAGCTGGGCTACGATCAAGAAAAAAAAGAGGTTTACTGTGAGCTCTGCAGATCAATGCCCACATATGCAGACAAGTAAGTTAGAGAAACGTTAACGTGTATGAAACCTATGGTATGAACATAATATAATGAATTGCTGTGTGACTACGGAGAATGAATCCTATGCAATAGGTTTATTTGCACTTGTTTCATGTTTTTGCACAGTTTTGCTGCACTTTGCACTAAACCTACCTTAAAAAAATAAATGTTATTCATGTTGTTCAAGCAAACTGTTCTTTTTCGTGATTATTGGGATCAATACCCGACGCTTTGACCTGGGCCAGTGAACTTCAAAAGACACAAATTTCCCTTATTGTCTACCCCTGTACTTGTACATCATTGTGTGGGAGTTTTATTCTCAAGAACTAGATTAGCAGTAGGCAGTCACTTAAAGAATAGGTTAACCTTGCACCCTCTGACTAATGGCTCTTTTCCACTGCGTGGTACGACTCGGCTCGGCACGGTTCAGAACGGCACGACACGGCTCAGTTCGGCTCGTTTTGTGTTTGCACTGCAGTTTAGTACCGCTTTAGAGAGGACTGGATTATTCACGTGTCGTTATAGTTGCACCACCTCTACTGCCGTGACTCCTGAAAAACGTTTAAATTCTGCGTCTCTCCATCACGCTCTCGCTGGATCCGCTCCTCGGCTATCAACGAGAGGAACATCTGTACTTCCTCAACAGACAACAAAACAGCCATTTTTTTGGTTGTTTAAAAAAGGTGCGCTCATTCAAAAGTTGCGTTTGATCCTTCGCTGGCTGTGCTGATTTAAATCCCATAGTATTCAGGCGTTTGTTTTTTTAAATTAATGGAATGCAAAAATACAGAGTTGACATTTAAAGAATGATTATACATAATATACAAATGATATAATATTTGACACGTTAGACGTCACGGTCACGTCTCGGAGCTGCGCTCAAACTGCGCGGTGGTGACGTAGCAAAGAAAGGATTTTTACTTTGTATCTAGAAAGTACTTGTGGATTAACGCCTGGATAACATACGTGTGAATAAGTACATTGATAATCATTTGTCTTTCTCCTATTTTGCCCCAACGAAGGCTTTAAGATGGTAATGATCATGATAACAGGACCTGAATTACATATCTTTTTAATGATCAAATTACATTTTACTAATCAAAGTATGTCTAATTAATTAAAATCATGAAACTTAAACAATTTAACATCAATTTATTTAACAAAAAATAAATGTTTAGGGCCCAATTAAATGTTTTATATTTTCCAACCTTATGTTTTATTGTTACCAAATTCAGTTTTATTGTCTAATTATTTAAAAGTATAAAAACAAGTTTAATTTATTCTAACATTTATATTTTGTTCCTCAGAAACTCTGTGTTGTGTATTTACATTTATTAAGGCATAAAACATTCATTTAATTTATCTTTTAATTAATGAAAATGAAAATGAAATCTTGTTTTTTTGGATTTAATATTACAATTAAAACATTGAAGAAATATTGTATGATTATTCCTGAAAAATAAGCTTTTAATAATGTTATTAGTAGTAGCCTATTACTGAACAATAGTAATATATTTCTGCCGCAATGTCTTCAAGTGAAACCAAACTTTTATTTTGATGGGTTGCCATGAATACTTTTACATTTCTATGTGTTTATGATATGAGGTAGAACATTTAGAAATTATTTATTTAGTTTCTTTTCTTTCTCTTTCTTTAAGTAGACTCATTGAGATATAGGCTATTCTAATAATAATAATAATAAGATGATATGAGGTGGGGGTGGAACGGTTTGTGGACGGCACGCGCTAGGACCGCGGTTCAACTTAAATCTGACAACGCATCTGTAATATGGTTTGTTATAAATAACACGTAAAACAAACAGGGTTCAGCTAATGTATGTTTCTGTTGATGAGTGTGTGTGTGTGCGTGAGAGAGTGTGTGTGTGTGTGTGCGTGAGAGAGTGTGTGTGTGTGCGCGTGAGAGAGTGTGTGTGTGTGTGTGTGTGTGAAAGTGTCAGTTGAGATTCAAATTCATGAACATTCCGTCATTGTAAGTCTATGGGATTTTTTTGCCTGCTTTTTTCGTCCGCTGTGTGAACATCGTAGGTCCGATCACTTAGAAAAGATACAGCACTCCTCTCCTCAATGAGCCGGTTGATTTGACACCTCATTCATGGGTCTGTGACAAACAGTGAATGAACTTAACTCATCTTTAGTTTGTCTCTTTCTCTCTGCAGGCTGTATAACTGCAGGATTGGAGAGGAAGGCTGTGCTGCTCTGAGTTCAGCTCTGAGATCAAACCCCTCACACCTGACAGAACTGAATCTGAGCTATAATAAACCAGGAGACTCAGGAGTGAAGCTGCTCTCTGCTCTACTGGAGGATCCACACTGTAAACTACAGAAACTACAGTAAGTGTTATTATATTATTAAACACAAAAACTGTCTGAAAATACTGCCAAACAAAAACATTTCATGTTAAAGCGATTTTTTAAAACTCTAAATTAAAACTCTGTCGTCACTTTAATTATCTTCAAATCATTTCAAAACAGCATGACTGTCTTCTCTGAACATAAGAGAAGATATTTAGAGAAATGTTTTTTGTCCACACAATGGTAAGCAATAATACCCAAACTTTGGTTACACTGTAAAAAATGTCAGACCTCCTCAACTCTCCAACAAATTTTCTAGTGACTGATTACATCTACATTTTTCCATCGGCCCAATTGTATTTCTGCTAACTGAATTTGATCAATTGTGGCAACAGTCTTTTAACATTGGCTCAATGAGAAAATATGTTGAGCCAGCTGGGAAAAAAGAAGTCAAACCAAACCAAGTTATTGGCCCAAATGAATATTGTAAATAGTAGTAGCATACATTTTTTGTTTTACCTAATTTAAAAATGTGTATTGGTAAATGTTTAGTGCTAAAGCAACCTTACTGAACTGTTTATTCCCTGTTGTCCCAAAAGAAAAGGAAAAACTTACTAAATGATACACTAAACACTGCCACATTTTAATACTTTTAATGAAAATATACAACAATATTGTGAAAATAAAATTATAAATACATTTCAAATTATAAATACATTGAAATTTTCTACACAGTATACCTTAGAAAATCATGCATTTTAATTCTCATAAGATACACAAAGCTTATGAATTGCACCTTATAAAATAATATATTCACAAACGTGCAAAAATGTTGAAAACACCATAAAATAATAATAATTTAATAAATAATAGTAATAATTTATCTGAGGTTCCTTCAACCAGTGTTTAGAGTAATTTCACATGAACTCTACCATTCTCACAAGAGGTACTTTGAGCTCATGAAACTGCATCTTACACGTCAAATGTTTGCCAAAAAACTCATAAGCGGTACTTTGAGGTTAAAATTCTGTCATTAATACATGCCTCCTGTCGTTCCACATCAATAAGACCGTTGTTTTATCAAAAAAAAATCATCATCGGATTTCATCAAAAATATCTTAATTTGTTTTCTGAAGATGAACGAAGGTCTCATGGGTTTTGAACGACATGAGGGTAAGTAATTAATGACAGAATTTAAATTTTGGGGTAAACTATCCCTTTAAATCCTTTTTGTACTCCAGGATGAGTGCATACAATAATCCAAAATAATACAATAAATGCATTTACAAAGTCTCCTAAGTTGTGAAGCACCAGCTCCTCTTCCAGGACAACGGAGACATTCAGCACACTTGACAGGACCCTTGAAGTGCAACTGCTGCTGCTTACTATTTCAATAATTCCCATTTTCTTTACAGTTGTGTGGTTCTCCAATGGCTCTGTACTCTGTAACATAAAAAAATACATAATGTCAATACCAAGTCTACATTAGAATTAGCAGCCTACATTACAATAAAGCAACTCCTCACAAATTACATCTAAGAGCTAATAGTATTTGACACCAATATGAAATAAACATATATCCAATAAGAACTACTGTTAAATACTCAGTGAAATTCATAGTGGTTCCTTTCTCCTCAGACCTAGCAATGATGAGTTACACTAATGGGAACAAAAACATAGTTATAGCAGAAACATATTCCTTGTGTCTCATACATTTCATATTCATCATAAAGTGAGATCAAAATAATTTAGTTCAATAAATAGTAACTTTAGGTAGCTGAGACATAGGGGTGTGTGATATTGACAAAATGATATCTAAATATTTTCTGGGATTTTATCGATAATGAGACAATATTTTTCTGAGTGTGTTATTGTGCTGGTATATTAAGGACTACCGTGGACAGCTGACTCATAAATGTTTTTGATATTCTTCATATTCTGTGAGGTTAGTTCACAGCAGTGATAGAAATTAATCTTTTCCAATAAGTTTAAATAGATTTTTACCTTTTATGAGTATTTTTATCTTTGTAAAACCATTTTTGTCTAAAAGTGTTTTAAACATAAAACGTTGAATACTGATATTTACAAGTATTTTAAAATGAAAAGATAATTTAAATGTGAAATTAAAACGGCCAGTAGGTGGCAGCAAGTCATTGTTAATAAGTGAGTCGTCGCGATTGAACCGAATCATTTAAACGGTTGATTGATTCATTCAGGAACAAAACACAGCATGTTGCTCAGAGACACAAAACAGTGCTGTGGCTGTGTTTGGAATGATTTTTGTTGGAGAAATAGAGCAAAAACAGGCAAAAAAAGTCCATTTAATATTAACGTCTTGTTTATTGAACTGTTGTATAAAATCAATATCATATTTGTAATCATGCTGCTTTTTGGAGGGAAAACGGCACTCTTCGTGTGATAACGATTATGAAATGACATAAATGATATTTTCTGCCCCCATATCATATGTGATCACTCTAAATGCATTTTAAAGACTGAATAATGCAGTAAAAAACACACTGTAAATGTTTATTAATGTCAAATCCCACATCATTAAAACAACAATTACAATATTATCACAGACGATATATATCCCACACTCCTACCGGGAGACCAGTACGAGCTAAACTAGGTTATAAACGCCAGCATGACACAGTAAAGGAGTGAATTCACTGTTACTCTGAAAAATACAATGTAGTACATGAAACATGACTTAATAAATACAAAACTCAGTATACGTACCATAACTTCAATGATAGAAAATCCGTCTGTAAATGATGTTCTGTCGTCCTTCAGCATCGGCTCCGCTCTCTCGCTCTCCCGCGCACAGGAAGTTGAATTCACTACAGTAACGGTTTCTCTCAGGCGCATGTGTGCACGTGTTTTCTGCTGCAAAGCTTGTTCAGCCAACACAGATTTTTCACTTCTGCTTGATAGATTGGCTGAGCACAATTTAATATGTTCGGTGAATGTATATTTTTAATTTTAACTTCAGACCTTCAGCTAAAATTACTACAGTGCATTTTTTTGTTTTGGGACAATTATTGGGAAGCAATCTGTTGAGCCAATATTCATTTGTCAGTTTCCACAATTTTTCAAAATGTATATTTTTTTACAGTGTAGCAACAATATTCAAAATATCATCTATTGTGTTTCACAGAAGAAAGAAGGTCATACAGGTTAGGAACGACATGCAGGGAAGTACATTATAACAATTTATATTTTTGGGTGAACGATTCCTGTAAGAATCAAAATGTAAATGATCAAATACAGTGATTATACTGAATGTGCTCAAGATTAATGAATGTTTGTATATACACTTATAAACCATTAAACAACAAAGTATGTAAGTGTAAGCCAAAATTAAATGTACAGATCAATAATTACAAAAATTACTTTCCCCAAAGTCTTTCTCCAATCCATGAATAACAGATTTACATGTACTCCGTGGCACCAAGACTTGTGTAATTGAATCAGTTGAAGAGTATTAAACTGTCCCAACACAGGCATAATCTCTCCTGTGTATGTTTTCAACATGACTCTAGTGTCCTCCAGTGGCTCTGTTGAGAACGCTGCCTGGAAATGTTTCTCAGATATGATACTCACGGCTGCGCCAGCATTCATTTCCATCATAATTTCCTTGTCCTTTACATTAAACGTCTCTGTGAATGACTTTTTGCTGTTTTATAACTTCACAGCGTAAACATGGGCAATTCAACTTCTTCTGCCTCCACATACTTAGTATTTTTCTCAGCATAAGGCTTTATTTTTCCAACTTCCATGTTTCCTCTGCAGGCTCTCTTGATGTGGCCAGTTTTCCTGCAGTTATGGAGGAATATATCTTTGAAATGACATACCTGAGCACTGTAATTTTTTCCATGACATCTATAGCACTTCTTCCCTCTTTTGCTGGAACGTCCACTTTATGCACAACAGCCGAGTGAGAGTCATGTCCTCTTAACTGCTGCGTGTCTTTCTCAGCCGTCTCCATGCTCAGTGTGATCTCAAACACTCGTGCAAACATCAGATTCGATTCTGACAACAGCCGTCGCTGGCAGGCTTCGTTGTGGCTTCCACTCACGAATCGGTCACACAATGCCTCGTCAAGCGTTCCCTGAACTCACAACTCGCTGCATATTCTGTCACCGTCTCATCAGCTCTTTGATCGCAGAGATTAAAACTGAATCTTTCCACAATCAGCAACGGCTTTGGTTCAAAATAACTCTTTAAAGTGTCCATGATGTCTTTGTAAGACTTATCCTTTGGCTTGTCTGTTTGTACCAAGTTCCTCAGTAAACCACAGGTAGCTGCTCCCATTACGCTCAAGAGTGTTGTGACCTGCGTCTCCTGACTTACGTCGTTCCCCACAAAGAACTGTTCCAGCCGTTCCATGTAAGCTGAACAAGATTCTGCTTTCAGAGCAAATTCACCTATACTTCCAATGAGTGCCATTATCAGAGCATAACTTTATCCTCATCACCAATGTTTCTGTTGTGCATCTTAACTGAAAGAATACGCTTGAGACGGAGGATCTGTATTAAGCGACCGCTTTACTTTTCTGCGTCTGCAAAACTGCACCAGATCAATCCCAGCATTCCTCAGCACTACTGAGCTACGGAGTCCCTATTGATTCAAATGCAAAACTTGTAAACATAAATATATCACAGACACTGAACAAAAATTACATGCATGCTTATGTTAAGAAATGCATTAAAATAGCAAGGTTACATGTGAACTTCATGATTGGTTCAATTCATACCTTTACTAATCATCCATCCCTCTGTTACTGAACAGATATATTCCTCTTTATTAATCACTTCCCAAGTCTAGAACTAAATCATAAGACAGACTCAGGGCTGGATTGGTAATCGGGCATACCAGGCATTTTTCCGGTGGGCCGACGCACTGAAGGGGCCGACAGAATTGTTTTTGTTTTTGCCAAGGACCATCACACAGGGACAACGAGCAGCCAGTGTCCCATTGGTTTGTCTCCTGTACTGACAGCGTAAACCACCCAATGCTCTATAGACGGAGAGATGAAGTATTTTGCTCCACTTATATAAAGATCGCTTCACCCCAACTTCTTCCTCGTCGGCTTTTCCCACGTTTTCACAGCAGCTTTATCAAGAACAGGCTTGCTCTGCGGTGAGAGATGCGGCCAAAGAGCCAGGCAGAGGAGGAGAGGAGAGGAGTTGAATCGGTAAAGTGCTTGATAGGGACTCGCACCGGAGGCAGGCATCTAACCTATCCTAATGTGTGCGCGTGCTACGAGTGTAGAATACATAAACACTTTTCAATAAAACTTAAATTCATCCTCCGCGGTCAAGTCAAGTGTGTTCATAGAGGTTTCTATGGGCCAATGCGAATAAATCTAGATTTAAATTAAAAAAGACACAATATTGTCGGACCTGACGTTTTATTCTTATCCAAAACAACTAGAAGCAATGATATATAGCCTATCTACACTACCAGTCAAAAGTTTTTGAACTGTAAGATTTGTTATGTTTTTTTAAAGAGTTCTCTTCTGTTCACCAAGCCTGCATTTATTTGATCCAAAATGCAGTAAAAGCAGTAATATTGTGAAATATTTTTACTGTTTAAAATAACCGCTTTCTATTTGAATATATTTTAAAATGCAATTTATTTCTGTGATCAAATCTAAATTTTCAGCATCTACTCACGCCACTAAAGCTTATTTGAATTGAATTGAATTGAATTAGACAGAGATAGAGAGAGAGAGAGAGAGAGAGAGAGAGAGAAAGGGTTCCTATTGCCCTGTGTGTGAGAGAAAGAAAGTGACAGTTGAACATAAAATAAGATATTTTGAGAAATATTTTTTGTCCTCACAATGGTACCAAAACTTTGTTTGCCAACAATGTCCAAAATATGATCTATTGTGTTTGACAGAAGAAAGAAGGTCATACAGGGAAGTACATTATGTGTAGTAGTAGTCCTTCACCCATTATACCACGCCGCTGGATTTCATCATTGAGCCGATTAGTGATCCTTACAAGACTTATGTCATAGTTATACTATAATCTCTTATTTTAACATTATCACCTGTATACAGGGACCAATTATGACAGTGGTGCCCTGGGAACGGACTGATTAAAGGCCCCCCTCAGTTGAAAGCCCCCCCAGCCCCAACTTGTTAATTATATCATGAGATTTCTCGATTCTCATATATAAGTAAATGGGTTTTGGACCTTTATTTCTCTCACAGACGCACACACAGTACAGACATGCACTCGTGCACACACGTGGAAACGCGGAGAGAGACTTGGTGTCAGAGCTGCGTCTGCCCCACAAATTGATCAATAAAATAGTTTTGCAGCTGAAAAGCTACATGACATTTCTCAGTAGCGAGGTTCTTGAAGCAGTTCAACTTAAAGATTCGTTATTAGTAGCCGCTGCTGCTGAACACTGTTGAGAGACACACAGACGCTGGTATTCTCTCTCTATCTCTCTCTCTCTCTCTCTCTCTCTCTCTCTCTCTCTCTCTCTCTCTCTCTCTCTCTCTCTCTCTCTCTCTCTCTAGACTGCATTAATAACTGTGTTAGCCTGCATATCAATGGCTCAAGCCTCTGTTATTAGCTCTAAAATGACGTTTTGGAAATTGAATCAGCTGTGAGTGTGTGTGTGTGTGTGTGTGTGAGAAAGTGACAGTTGAGATTCAAATTCATGAACATTCCGTCATTGTAAGTCTATGGGATTTTTTTGTCTGCTTTTTCGTCTGCTGTGTGAACATCGTAGGTCCGATCACTTAGAAAAGATACAGCACTCCTCTCCTCAATGATCCGGTTGATTTGACACCTCATTCATGGGTCTGTGACAAACAGTGAATGAACTTAATTAATCTTTATTTTTTCCTGTATTTTCTCTGCAGTCTTTCCTGCTGCAGGATTACAGAGAAAGGCTGCTCTGCTCTGAGTTCAGCTCTGAGATCAAACCCCTCACACCTGACTGAACTGGATCTGAGTGATAATAATCCAGGAGATTCAGGAGTGAAGCTGCTCTCTGCTCTACTGGAGGATCCACGCTGTAAACTACAGAAACTACAGTAAGTGTTATTATATTATTAAACACAAAAACTGTGTGAAAATACTGCCAAACAAAAACATTTCATGTTAAAGTGATAGTTCACCCAAAAATTAAAACTGTCGTCACTTTAATTATCTTCAAGTCATTTGAATACAGTGTGACTTTCTTCTGTGGAAAATATATATTTTTTTGTTTTGGGACAATTATTGGGAAGCAATTTGTTGAGCCAATATTTATTTGTCAGTTTCCACAATTTTTCAAAATGTAATTTTTTACAGTGTAGCAACAATATTCAAAATATCATCTATTGTGTTTGACAGAAGAATGAAGGTGATACAGGTTAGGAACGACATGCAGGGAAGTAAATTATAACAATTTATATTTTTGGGTGAACGATTCCTGTAAGAATCAAAATGTAAATGATCAAATACAGTGATTATACTGAATGTGCTCAAGACAAATGTATGTTTGTATATACACTTATAAACCATTAAACAACAAAGTATGTAAGTGTAAGCCAAAATTAAATGTACAGATCAATAATTACAAAAATTACTTTCCCCAAAGTCTTTCTCCAATCCATGAATAACAGATTTACATGTACTCCGTGGCACCAAGTCTTGTGTAATTGAATCAGTTGAAGAGTATTAAACTGTCCCAACACAGGCATAATCTCTCCTGTGTATGTTTTCAACATGACTCTAGTGTCCTCCAGTGGCTCTGTTGAGAACGCTGCCTGGAAATGTTTCTCAGATATGATACTCACGGCTGCGCCGGCATTCATTTCCATCATAATTTCCTTGCCATTTACATTAAACGTCTCTGTGAATGACTTTTTGCTGTTTTATAACTTCACAGCGAAAACATGGGCAATTCAACTTCCTCTGCCTCCACATACTTAGTATTTTTCTCAGCATAAGGCTTTATTTTTCCAACTTCCATGTTTCCTCTGCAGGCTCTCTTGATGTGGCCAGTTTTCCTGCAGTTATGGCATTTTTCATCTTTGAAATGTCATACCTGAGCACTGTAATTTTTTCCATGACATCTATAGCACTACTTCCCTCTTTGGCTGGAACGTCCACTTTATGCACAACAGCCGAGTGAGAGTCATGTCCTCTTAACTGCTGCGTGTCTTTCTCAGCCGTCTCCATGCTCAGTGTGATCTCAAACACTCGTGCAAACATCAGATTCGATTCTGACAACAGCCGTCGCTGGCAGGCTTCGTTGTGGCTTCCACTCACGAATCGGTCACACAATGCCTCGTCAAGCGTTCCCTGAACTCACAACTCACTGCATATTCTGTCACCATCTCATCAGCTCTTTGATCTCAGAGATTAAAACTGAATCTTTCCACAATCAGTAACGGCTTTGGTTCAAAATAACTCTTTAAAGTGACCATGATGTCTTTGTAAGACTTATCCTTTGGCTTGTCTGGTTGTACCAAGTTCCTCAGTAAACCACAGGTAGCTGCTCCCATTACGCTCAAGAGTGTTGTGACCTGCGTCTCCTGACTTACGTCGTTCCCCACAAAGAACTGTTCCAGCCGTTCAATGTAAGCTGAACAAGATTCTGCTTTCAGAGCAAATTCACCTATACTTCCAATGAGTGCCATTATCAGAGCACAACTTTATCCTCATCACCAATTTTTCTGTTGTGCATCTTAACTGAAAGAATACGCTTGAGACGGAGGATCTGTATTAAGCGACCGCTTCACTTTTCTGCGTCTGCAAAACTGCACCAGATCAATCCCAGCATTCCTCAGCACTACTGAGCTACGGAGTCCCTATTGATTCAAATGCAAAACTTGTAAACATAAATATATCACAGACACTGAACAAAAATTACACACATGCTTATGTTAAGAAACATGTGAACTTCATGATTGGTTCAATTCATACCTTTACTAATCATCCATCCCTCTGTTACTGAACAGATAGATTCCTCTTTATTAATCACTTCCCAAGTCTAGAATTAAATCATAAGACAGACTCAGGGCTGGATTGGTAATTGGGCATACCAGGCATTTTTCCGGTGGGCCGACGCACTGAAGGGGCCGACAGAATTGTTTTTTTGTTTTTGTTTTTGCCAAGGACCATCACACAGGGACAACGAGCAGCCAGTGGCCCATTGGTTTGTCTCCTGTACTGACAGCGTAAACCACCCAATGCTCTATAGACGGAGAGATGAAGTATTTTGCTCCACCTATATAAAGATTGCTTCACCCAAACTTCTTCCTCGTCGGCTTTTCCCACGTTTTCCCAGCAGCTTTATCAAGAACAGGCTTGCTCTGCGGTGAGAGATGCGGCCAAAGAGCCAGGCAGAGGAGGAGAGGAGAGGAGTTGAATCGGTAAAGTGCTTGATAGGGACTCTCAACGGAGGCAGGCATCTAACCTATCCTAATGTGTGCGCGTGCTACGAGTGTAGAATACGTAAACACTTTTCAATAAAACTTAAATTCATCCTCCGCAGTCGAGTCAAGTGTGTTCATAGAGGTTTCTATGGGCCAATGCGAATAAATAATAGCCTGAGTGCGTTAGACTGCATTAATAACTGTGTTAGCCTGCATATCAATGGCTCAAGCCTCTGTTATTAGCTCTAAAATGACGTTTTGGAAATTGTAATGAAAGGTTTATGAGGTGCGCAAGAGATTAGTTAAACACACGAGATTTCAGGATGGAAACATGACAAATGTCTTGAAATAAATGATCAAAACAATGTCTTGATGTGTGGTTGTGACTCCAGTCCATTCAAATTATTACAGAAATAATGCACTCCTGAAGTGGTAATATGCCCACGACGCTGGAGCTTATTAATGGAACGGTCTTCATTCTCAAACAAATTAAGACGATCGATTTTTATTGACTGAACAGAAGCGCTTCTTGTGATAAAACACACAGTAAGGGTTTCCACTGATTACAAAATATTTCTGTTTGCTGGGGTGGTACTATTATATAGCCCTATTAATAAGGAAGAGGAGCCCAAAATATAGTTTTTCTGCTATTTATTCTACTTGTTGCAAAATAGTGGCAATTATCTGCACTTCAGTATTGTATTACATTATAAACCAGTATGCAATAATAACGTATTGAGTGTAAATTATCATTTTAATTCAGATTATTAAATGGATGCCACCTTATTGATACAATAAAGCCCTCCCTACACCTACCCTAACCCTACCTACCCGTTACTGTATTTTCAACTTTTTGGTTATTTCTTTCATTTTTATTAAAAATAAATGCCTTTACGATGTGATATGAGATTTGAAAAGGGAGAAAAGTCTAGACGATCGCGTCAAAAATCCTCCCATAAGTGATTTAGCATCTGCGCCACTGGAGCTGCTGGTCCATAGCAAAAGACGGGTTCAACCCCATAGCAGCTTTTTATAATCTTCACAGTGCCAATCCCACGATGCTGGAGAATTAGTGTAAATAGACTCTCCGTTTACATTATCAAAGAACATTATCATTGACTTTAGTCTAATTCAAGCACTCTCAAAAACTCCCATTAATCACTGAAGTTGCTTACATTGTGAAATGAATATCTTGCTCACATCTTACGCACATCTGCACTTTGTTGTTTCTGATGAGAGAAATGGTCAGAGAGCAGAATTCATTCAGGGAGCGCTCACACTGAATAAAACACTCATCTGAATGCCTCTTATTGGTCATTGTACTCATGAGCTCAACAGAATCATGTGTGATTGGTTATAATGCGCAGTGCTGGAGCTAAAAACACAGCAGTCTCTGGCTCCGTGCCAGACAGTGAAGTTGAGCAAACACAGATTTGAATTTAGCACCGAACATCTAATCACACCGGTGTGATCGTTTATCAGAGACTAAAATATATTAATCAGCTATTTGTGTCTTTTGGAAAATCCACTTCAGTAAACCGCACTCATAAATGCTACTGTTTCCTCTGTCAGGTTTGCACCTCTCTCGCTTAGATTCATCTTTCAGCAATTGATGTTATGTATTTATTATCTCTGAATTGGATTCTTATTCTTTAATTATGTAGTAATTTAATAATTAGGGCCGGGACTCAATGAAAAAAAATAATCTAATTAATTAGAGGCTTTGTAATTAATGAATCGAAATTAATCGCATTTTAATCGCATATAAATATTTGACCTGAGAACAGTGAGAAGTAAGTTTTTTCATATGGATTTTTAAATTTCCCATCCACAGGGCCAACCAAAGCGGTCTCATCAGCTTCTTTGTCCATGTTCACTGTGGTTTGTTTTTGTCTGAACGCTAGTTGGTGCTCCAGTATATTCGGTCCGCCGAAACTCATCCAGTGAGAAACGTTCCGCGGTGCAAAAATAAGTGCGATTAAAATGCGTTAAAAACAATTTACGCGTTATTTTTGTGTAATTAATTAATCTAAATTAACGCGTGAAAGTCCCGGCCCTATTAATAATATAAATATGTACTAATGCACAATCATCATTTAATTAGTCACTTATTTATCTCATTAACTTTAACTCTTTGAGTTCTTGGGATTTGTCTCGAGACTTGTTTGTGACTTGAAAGGCATGACTTGGTTCCTCCTCTGGTGAAATCAGCTGCTGAGTTCATGGGTGGAATAAACATATGGCAGGACTTTTACTTTCTGACCCCTGGACTATCCACCTCTGTCTGTAATATATCTGCTTGTTTTACACTCTTTGGCCACCAGGTGCTATTGTGAGCAAATGAAGCCTCCAGAAATTAACTCTTTTGTAACTACTTGCTGAAAAGCTTAAAGCTTCATGAAGCTTCATCTCACCATCTCTACTTCACAGGACTGTAGAAGGATACTTTCTCCAAAACAACAAATATTACCCAGAATTCATTGTTTTTTACAGGATTTTGCTGTTGTAATGAAAAAACAGGATGTTACTGTCAGAATATGGCCTTTTTTACAGCATTTTTTTTGTGTATGTGTATTTTTTTTCCCCCATTTTATTTATTTCTTTATTTTATTTTATATAATGTTTGTATAATATATGTATTGCTTTGGCAACACTGAAATGTTACACAGTCATGCCACTAAAGCTTATTTGAATTGAGTTGAATTAGAAAGAGAGAGGTTCCTAAGGCCGTGTGTGTGTGTGTGTGTGTGTGTGTGTGTGTGTGAGAGAGAAAGTGACAGTTGAGATTCAAATTCATGAACATTCTGTCATTGTAAGTCTATGGGATTTTTTTGTCTGTTTTTTCATCCGCTGTGTGAACATCGTAGGTCCGATCACTTAGAAAAGATACAGCACTCCTCTCCTCAATGAGCCGGTTGATTTGACACCTCATTCATGAACTGAACAGACAGATTCCTCTTTATTAATCACTTCCCAAGTCTAGAGAACTAAATCATAAGACAAACTAGCGTTAGCATAAATCTGTTGTAGTTTCCTCTTGTTACGGTTTGCTGCAGGAGTTATAGCAATGTGCTGTGAATCTAAAGGAACAAAAATTTATGTTATTAGACACAAGCTAATAAACAGGCTATTAAACACACAATATATATTTTGTGGTTATCCTTGCACCCTCTGAGTAAGTTGAGACTGGAGAGTTTGTGATCGTGAGATTCATGACCTCCGGTCGGAGTCAGACTCAAACACAACATCGAGTCCCTGATGAAGGAATAATTGAAAATATAGGATGTACAGAATAATCAAATATCTCCATTAAAACTAACCAATATTTGTGATTAGTTACTAATTAGAAACACATTCTAAATTTAATGATCACTTGAGAATTGTAGTTAGATTAAAGCACGAGTAGTAGACCTTCACACATTATACCTTCATCCACGCCGCTGGATTTCATCATTGAGCCGATTAGTGATCCTTACAAGACTTATATATCATAGTTACACTATAATGTTACTCTTATTTTAACATTATCACCTGCATAGTACTACAAACGGTTTGAGGAGTGAAAACGATGAACTAGTTCAGCTTCACAATCAGGAATCATGTAGAGTTCAGTTAAATTAATGTCTCAGCTGCTGGCAAGATAAAATCTCTATAGCACCGATCCTGGTGTGAAAGAGAAAAGCAGAGCTCATACAAACACACTCTCACCCTAAAGCTGAAACACAATCCCAGAGATCATTCATGTTCTTCACTCTCTGCAGGCTCAGGTGCTGCAGTATTGGAGAGGAAGGCTGTGCTGCTCTGAGTTCAGCTCTGAGATCAAACCCCTCACACCTGACAGAACTGGATCTGAGCTGTAATAAACCAGGAGACTCAGGAGTGAAGCTGCTCTCTGCTCTACTGGAGGATCCACACTGTAAACTGAAGAAACTACAGTAAGTTATTGATTCAATGATGTAATTTATTATCTTGTATTAAAGCAGATCTTAGTGTATTTTATCTTTCTCTCTATTGTACAGTATTTGACAGAGGAAACTCCACAAGCTCCAAACAAGTGAATCAAAACAACACGTCCTGAACAAGACTGTCACCTGGACATTAATACTGATACTGACCCAGCAGTTTCATATGTGAAGGATTTTGTTATTAATTTTTATTCAGCCTACATTTTTTTCCAGTCTCATGGGAGCATTTGTTTAAATAATTAGATTGGACATACTAACTGCACTGTAATAATTTTGTGTGAAAGTACAGTATATTCCAGGTTAATAACTGCATTACTTTCACAGTAATTTCACAGTGGGACTTCTCTTGTATTGAACTGCACTCTCAGTAATTTCTTGTAAACAAACAGCATCATACTGTGTTTTGTGCTGTGCATATGTATGAAGGGTCCCAGCATGTAATGCAGCATGAATAAATCATGCTGTAGAGTTTTATTTTGAATATGAATATGCAAGGTCAAAGACAACAGTTCAAGACAACTTTATAATTTGAATTCTCAGTAAAACAAGAACAGTAAATTACTGTGATGTTAGCATCATTCTGCTGTTCATTCAGTCATTTGTTAGAAAATTACCCAGCATGCTTTGATTTCACAATACATTTCTGAATACAGTAATATATTGTAAAATAATACTCTTTAATCCTGTAAATTCCTGGCAATTTTTTTTACAGTGAAGATAGATTTTTTTTTTGCTATCTTCATGAAAATGTTGTATACGTAGTAGACATGGAAATCATGACATAACTTTGACTTTTTTTTTACTTAAGTGGATTTAACATATTTTTCTTTATACAGTAGATTTTAATATAAGCCTGAAGATAAGAAAATTCATTAAATTTAATTCTAGATATAGAATATGACAGTCATGGTATAGTTTAAGTCCTAATGCAGCCTCAAGAGAGAGTCATGAGATAAGATCACAGTTTACCAGCAGAGTGCTCCAGTCGCAAGGAGAGAGTTTGACATAAAACATACTGTAATAAACTAAATCAATTAAATATGTAAAACATCAATTATTTAAAAATAGATCTCTATTTTAACAGATCTAACTATGACCCCTCTGGGATTCACAAATCTTGGTAAATCTTTGCTTTGAATATTTTTTGCCAAGCTTTTTTCCAATGTATATTATTCAATAAACTCATTATTCAGTTTCTCTTTTGTGGTAACTTTTTTGTCATGGAAATAAAATAAAATAAAAAATTACTGTTTAATATATTTATTAAGACATATTGGGTCAAATATATCTTTACCCCTGAAAAGCACATTGTATTTTTTTTTTCCTGTGTTAAATAGTTTTGGTGTCTTAAAGTAAGTCCAGAGGATTACACTTACAAAATAAATATTAATAAGAAATACTTCAGTTGTTTCAAGCTATCAGGCTAAATTAACGACTGCAACAATTTATCCCCTGGTCATGCCACATCCCTAGAAAAATACATGTGCTGTTTATGATAATCAGTTTATTGCCAAAGCATGGCATTTCAGGACACAATGAAAACAAGCAACAGTATCCAGCAATATCCTGTCTTATTCTTATTTGAAGAGACATGTCTTCCTTTTTTATTCTTCACCTGTTCAGCTGTCATGTTATAAACAAACAAACACAAACATGTTTGGTGTCTACTGAGAAGCATCACAGATCAGAATCTTTGTGAAAATAATGACTTACAACTGTGACTCAGTCCTATTACTATAAAGACAGCATTAGCATCTCTGGGAATGCAGTGATAAGATTACAAGTCAGGTTTTGGAAAATAACATTTCAAATTGAATAGAATGGGACAAATTAGTTGATTAAAATAGCTGTCTTTCATCACTCACCTTAGACTGAGTTTGATGTCTTTGGACTTCAGCTGTTGAGGTGTCTCAGGCTTTAGATCAGGAAGACATCCAAGATGTGCAATTTAATGAATGGGCTCCCAATACTAGGTTTGTGGACAGTCAAAAAGTGAGATTAGATGCAGATTGATGCATGTGACTCAGAAGGAGCAGTAGAGCATCCTACAATATGAGTTGACCTTAATTAACCTGTTGTTACTCTGTACACAAATCAACTTATTTTGCTCTATTTCATAAAATGACCAACTTATTGCACAGGCTGTGTGACAGAGCAGCACTGGTTTACATACATCCTTATTGTTTCAGTTTTCTTACCTGCTAAGGAGCTGTGGGTGCACACACACCGTTAGCGCTCAAACACACCACACTTAACCCATCGTTTACATCCCTACCATCTGTTACAGACCAAACACACACATGCACATGATAAGGGGCCTATGAGAGGGCCTTGGGTTTACCCATCACTTTACCCCATGATGGTCATAAATACAGCGTATGAGTGAAAGAGTCACATGTCTGAAAAAGATGAATACATAAAATTAGTGATATTAATATATCTGCAAATATCACTGGTTCCCACAATCCTGCTACAGTTTCTGCAGTATGTGAATATTAACAGTAAAATAACATTCTGCAGCATTAATATGCAGGTAATGGTAGAGTAATTTGTCTGGGAGTCAAAGCTTAAGCAATAATTTACAACTCATTACTTTTCTCTGTGAACTAAACGATATGTGATGCATCTCACTTTATCACAAACATGGAAGCAAAATGCCGGGGTTTGTTCATGATGCACAAATATATGCGTCATTGTGCTGCAAGTATAAATTATGCCACTTTACACATGACTTTACACATAACCAAATTATGACACTTTACACATGACTTTACACATAACCAAATTATGCCACTTTACACATGACTTTACACCTAACCAAATTATGACACTTTACACATGACTTTACACATAACCAAATTATGCCACTTTACACATGACTTTACACATAACCAAATTATGCCACTTTACACATAACTTTACACATAACCAAATTATGACACTTTACACATGACTTTACACATAACCAAATTATGACACTTTACACATGACTTTACACATAACCAAATTATGCCACTTTACACATGACTTTACACCTAACCAAATTATGACACTTTACACATGACTTTACACATAACCAAATTATGCCACTTTACACATGACTTTACACATAACCAAATTATGCCACTTTACACATGACTTTACACATAACCAAATTATGCCACTTTACACATGACTTTACACATAACCAAATTATGCCACTTTACACATGACTTTACACATAACCAAATTATGACACTTTACACATGACTTTACACATAACCAAATTATGCCACTTTACACATGACTTTACACCTAACCAAATTATGCCACTTTACACATGACTTTACACATAACCAAATTATGCCACTTTACACATGACTTTACACATAACCAAATTATGCCACTTTACACATGACTTTACACATAACCAAATTATGACACTTTACACATGACTTTACACATAACCAAATTATGCCACTTTACACATAACTTAACACATAACTTTACACATAACCAAATTATGACACTTTACACACGACAGTCTTTAAATTCTAAAATGAAAACACAGTTGTTTGATTATTGAAGGATAAAGGTTAACTGCCGTCTCTGATTATTTTATCCAGACACTGCGCACAAGTACAGTTTAACCAAACCTACAGCACAACAGATGAAGGCCATGATCCTGAACCCATGAGACCACAGAGAAGACAGAGAGAACATTCAGAATTAACACTTCAACATTAACTTTTTGCTTATTTTCATTTTTTCATATTTAAAAAAAAAAACAAAAAACATTATTTTGTATTTATATTTATCTGGTTACACTACACTACTTTTAGCATTATGTTTCAACTTTTATAAATTAGTATGTTGTGTGTTTTTCAGAATGTATGCTAATGTATGTTTTACCATTTGATTCCATCACTGATCTAATATTGTCTGAGAGTCTAATTGTGTTTTTCCTTATAAATGCTACAGCGTCCATATTTTCTTCAGAAGTCAGAAAGAGCTTTATTATCAACTATGTTTACACACACAAGGAATTAGACGACAGCTTCCAGTGCAGAAGAAATAACTGATTTATTCTTGATAGGCCTATTATATTGTCAAATGTTGCATTGTTTATGGTAATAAGTTCAAGCATGTGGCTGACCCTACAGGTTTATTCCTAAACAGATGTTCTCTCTTATAAACAATACAGTACTGTACGAACGGTTCGCGAATCGGTTCGACTGAATCACTCAAAAGAACGACTCGTTAGCGAGTGGCTACTGAACCCGTGATTTAGTGCCGCCTGTCGACCGACCGCAGATCGCATCTGCTCCACATTTTCTTCTGAAGCGAAGCTCCGCCTCTGACCATCGCAAATCTGTGTATGTGAGAGATGAAAGCCGTCCGAACCGTGTGCATGAGCAGTGAGGTCCTCGACCATCGCAGTCCAGCTTGAGCTTCGGTTCGGTGATGGCCGCGGCTGTGGAGAGAGGAGGGGTCCGGGCCGCCTTCATGAACCCGGGGCTCGGTGCACCCGCTCCCGCACCCGCCGCCGCTGCGCCCGGAGGATCAGCCATGTCCGGAGCTGGGGGCTCGGGCTCGGGTGCGGCGGGTTTGGGTCCCATCATGCCTGTGCCTATGAATTTATTTGCAACGTGGGAGATTGACCGCTCATCTCCGAGCTGTGTTCCGAGGTACATCAAACCTAATGCTATTGTTCATGTGTGTAAATAAAGCTTCGGGACACTAATGCATTTCGTTGCTTGCATGCTCTTCTGTGCAACATGGGCTTTAACTTGCGCATGTTATGCTGAAGGAGGTCAAAACAAAACTCGTGCATTCAGTGTTGCGATGTTGCTGTGTTATGACACATGGAAACATTAATATGTTCATTGTGTGGACAATTATGTTGGCAAGTGTCTGTATGAACACAGAAAACATCAATAGTTGACCGGATTAATGTACATGTTTCGTAAAGCGGGTCACAACAAATCAGATTCATGCAATGTTGTGATGCTGAAAAACGAAATATTTGGAAACATATGTCAGAGAGCTTTATAGGTGCATTTCTTGTGTGTTTAGTTTGGTTTATATACACATAAAATCAGAAGTAATCAGCATGTTTTGGGTGTCATATAAACACACCCACTAAAGTTAAAGCATTGCAAAGACAGGACAGTGTGTTTGGATCATGCTTAGTTTAGATGACCTGAAAATGTTCAAATTGACTTTCAGAGCCTGTGTTCAACAACTTTATATTTAGGAAGGGTTGTTTTAGTGCCTCATTTCAATATCTTTCTTCTGACATGCCATTTCATCTCATCATAGTTAATATAATTTAAGTGCAACTTTGCATATATGCCTTGTTTTGGTTTTAAAATGAGGATGGAGCATGTTTTTTTAAAAAGCCTGTGTTAATTGCATGGACGCTTTTTAAGTCTGAAGCAATCGGTGGTCTCAAAAGCCCTTTTGTATTCATTACAGTCAAATCAATGCAGATTTGAGCTTGTTGTAATGACCATGAGTGTCATTTTTTTATAAAAAAGATGCATATTCAGGATTTTGAATGAAGTTAGTTTCAGTTATTGTCTGCTATTATCAGTTTTCAGTTATTCAGTTTTCAAGCATGATTCTGTTATTATCGGTTATTAACAGTTTTAAATAATGCTTCATTACATGATCATAGCTGTTGGTGATTATATAGAAAACCAGCGTATCTCTTAGGGTTTAATAAAATCACTTTTGACATGCTTGACTTGTTTGTAAGAGAAAGCATCATCCCAATATTTAGAATATCAGTATGTTATTCCCTTTCCTCTTTGCCCAAAGAATTCATGTTACACGTGATGCATTTTGTCCAAATGACCCAAACCACATCCTGTAATATGAATTTAAAACCCAGTTCTTCATGGAACATTTCCATAAGAGTGAAGTTAAAAGATTGGCGAGATGCTTTACAGATTCAAGCCTAGTATGTGAATTCTATTAATACCTTCCTGAACTAAAGTATTTGATTCATTCTCTTAAATTGTCATCAGGATATTGCATACTGGAAAAAAAATCTTAATTGGCAAATTGGTTGCGAATTTGTATTTTTTTTTTTTTTTTTAAATCATACTTTTTTTTATTTTTTATTAATTGACTTTGTTCAAATTCATCCAAAATCCCAAACTTTGTGTATAGCAGGTTGATGAATAGGATCAGTACTCAAGCACCAGCATTTAACATGCTTATGGAAGTGAACAAAGAGCAAAATCTAGTGTGTCTTCTTCGATGCCAGATTGGATTTTGTAGTTGTCAAACATTATAAAGTTAAAGCAAGCACATCCTCTGTTTGTTGTTTTCAAGGGCAGGGTGTTTTCTGCTATCTTCAGATGCAGTCTTAGCACAATCAGGGATCTTAAAGACAGCAAGATTAAACAAACAGTTATGAATTTTAAATTTCACAATCTGAGAATCTAAAACATAATACATTGATTTAATTGTCACATCAGTATCACTAAATATGGCAGTTTATACAAAAATCTGGTCATGGACGCTCATTTGTCAATACAGTGTTTAATTTGTGCTAAAATGAATTAAGCTAATGAATTTGCTTAATTATATTTTGTGTCGGACTCCAAATCTTCAATACTTATCTTGCTGGATCTGTCAGCTGCTTTTGATACGGTCAACTACCAGATCCTCCTGTCAACCCTATTGGTAAAGGGCATCTCAGGAACCATACTCCAGTGGTTTGAGTCTTACCTCTCAAATAGTTCCTTCAAGGTATCTTGGAGAGGTGAGGTGTCCAAGTCACAACGTCTAGTTACTGGGGTGCCTCAGGGCTCAGTTCTTGGACCACTTCTCTTCTCTGTCTACATGGCATCACTAGGTTATGTCATTCAGAAACATGTCTTTTCATATCACTGCTATGCTGATGACACTCAACTCTACCTCTCATTCCATCTTGATGATCCGATGCTGCTCGCATCTCAGCGTGTCCAACAGACATTTCTTGCTGGATGAAGGACCATCACCTTCAACTCAACCTTGCCAAGACAGAACTGCTTGTGGTTCCAGCAAACCTATCGTTTCGTCACAATTTCACCATCCAGTTAGACACATCAACCATCACTCCTTAAAAAACAGCCAGAAACCTTGGAGTCATGATTGATGATCAGATGACTTTCTCAGACTGCATTGCTAAAACTGCCCGGTCCTGCAGATTTTCTTCATTCAACATCAAGAAGATCAGGCCCTTTCTTTCAGAACATGCTTCGCAACTCCTTGTTCAGGCTCTTGTTCTGTCCAGACTGGACTATTGCAATGTTCTCGTCAGGTCTTCCAGCCAGTTCTATCAAACCTTTACAATTGATCCAGAACGTGGCAGCAAGATACATTTTTAATGAGGCAAAAAGAACACGCATCACACCTTATCAATTTGCACTGGCTACCCATAGCTGCTCGCATAAATTCAAGGCATTAATGTTTGCCTACAAAACCACCACTGGCTCTGCACCCCATACCTAAATTCATTACGTCAGACTTATGTGCCTCTGGAAGCTTGCGTTCTGCAAGCGAACGTCACTTTATTGTTCATCCCAAAGAGGCACAAAATCACTTTCACAGACTTTTAAATTAAATGTTCCCTCCTGGTGCAATGACCTGCCCAACTCAATCCGAGCAGCTGAATCCTTAGCCATCTTCAAGAATCGGCTAAAAACACATCTCTTCCATCTTTATTTGACCGTCTAACTATAGCTCTCTCTATTCTACTTCTATTATTAAAAAAATAAACTAACACTAGCTTTTCTAATCTTTTTGTATTCTATCTATTTGTTTTCTTTTTATTTATTATACAATTAATAAAAGCAAAAAAAGGCCTCTAACACTAGCTTTCTTTTTTCTTTTTCTATTCTATCTGTTTTCTTTTTATTATATAATTAAAAAAACAAACAAACAAACAAACCTTGCTACGTGTACTGTGTTACGCTAACTGAGATTTGTTATAGCACTTGCATATCATTGCTCTTTTGTTGATTTTGATTGCATCCATTGCTTTGGATAAAAGCATCTGCTAAATGACTAAATGTAATGTAAATGTCTAATATCTATGTAGTAAATGTGCATTTTGCCTAAAAACATCCTTTGGTTGTTACTATATTTGCAATGTATCACAACCTTTTTTATTTATTAATGTAGCAAGTGTGGATGTGTGTCACCTCTCTGTTGTTTTTCTGTTATTTTGGATGATGGTTCAGTACAGCGAGTACTTGTCTGACTAAAAGCAAACCTGGTGGCACATTAAGCTCCACAGAGAGCTGTGAGAACTCATGGGACCAGATTAATCAGCTCAGCCCAGATGTGTCTCGATGGCTTTGGTAATAAGAACAGGATGCTTCCTGAGACGTAGGGCGTCCCTCAAGTATCTGGACCTCAGCAGTTCACAGCTCCAGATCTGACGCCGCGGGCCGCCCCCGAGTCCTCTCAAAGAAAGGGCAAATGTGAATTATGCTCAAATGCCAAAGCTGTTTGCTTCATTTGTTCTGCTTCATACAGCATGGCTGGACTTCTAGAGGAACTACAGCTGAGTCTCTGTACCGATCGCGGTTGGGAATCAAGAACTAGAACATATGCTCATGACCGTCAGTTTAATTAATGAGTCATTTAATAAAGTAAAAACTATTTGAGTTATTGGAAATACTTGTTAAGCTACATGTTTTCCTTGAAATTGTGTGAGATTTCCTTAGTGTTGTAAAATTGCCTGTATATATTGCCATTTTGAGGTGTTGTGGAATGTGTGTACAACATTTCTGTTGCGATTGTGAATTAGCGGGTTAGCATTTCATGGTAAAATGCAGGTGTACGCACCCAAAATAAAATAAAAATATTTGGTCATGTCAGTTTCTCAACTATTTTATAAAGGTATTTATGCATTTAGTGGATGTGTTTATTCAAAGAAATGTGCACTGCATTGAAGCACATTTTTATCAATTCTTGCATGTGAATTTTGCTCGGAATTGAACCCATTATCTTGGTGTTAATAATAATAAATAATAAATTAAAATAAAAGAATCTAAGTTTTAAATAAGAAAAATACAATACAGTTTATAATATTCACATTCGTGTTAATGAAGAAGCAGTTGATTTAAATAAGCCAAACTCTGAGTTACTTCAGGCACAATCTAATGCTATTGTCATTGCAGTGCAGTGTTTCTAATCACGTCTTATATCGCAATGTTTAGTGTTTCATAAAATAGCCGGCAGTACCCAGTCCCAGTCTCTAGAAGGACACTATAGGTGTACAAATAACGAGGGCCGCTGGAAGTGATTTATAGATTCCTCCCCTCCTTCCTCATGTCCCTGCAAAGACAAATGAGTGTAAACCCAACCAGCCATAGATCAGGCTGCCGTAATTAAACATGCGGCTCCAATCCGTTTATGCAGCCAGCATGTCAATTATTCATGCTCGTTCATTGGGCCTTAATTGGTGTGGGACTCGGTGTAGGGTCATTATTTCTGATGAAACGCCAGCTGATGTACATGATGTTGTCCTTTCCCAGAGATCCATGCGGTGGAAATGCATGCTTCACTGTACCTCTTGAAAACCATTGGTTTCTGTTTCTCAAGGGTCCCGCAGGAAATTAGCTGCACAGCTCAGGCTCATTTTCTGTTTTAAACCACTGATACACACTAAAAGGACTTCGGGGCGTCAGTAAATGTCAGCCGAAATGTCTCAGTGTTTATTTCATCCACACATGGATATCCGTAAGCTGTTGAAATATGAACATATCTTCTTTTGTGTTCTGCACAAGAAAGAAAGTCATACAGGTTTGGAAAATTTTTGGGTGCATTATCTTGGGCTGCTACTAACGATAATTGTTTTCTGTTGATTGCTCTATAGATTTTTATTAGTCGTTGATAGAACTATAAAGGAACCAAAATTGCACAATTCTTTGTGATTCCCATCCTTGCTAAACATGCATATACCTCTTATATAAGAAGCAATAGGCCAGTTATACTCCTTTTATCGCAGACTTGAAGGAACCTATTGATTTCAAAGCTGTTTAGCATCGGATCTGTGATTAACCGTGTAGTTTCCTGCTATTGGATGGTTTGATGTCTTTTTCATGGTACTCTTTTTAAGAGGTCATCCTCGGTATCTGACGTCTCGACGGGAGGCATTTTAATTAATTTCGGAGCGCCTCAGGACCCCGGCTGTGTCGTTTTGCGCTTCTCTCTCTCTCGTCGAGCTCAGACAGCGGTAGAGCAGCTATCACTGGATAGCGCTGATATGTTGGAGCATGTTTTTGATGAATTTTGGCATGTTCTGCCCTGGAATTGAGATATAAAGCGGCATTCGTTTCTAGTGTCCTGCTAAAAATCATATGGTCTATTGATTAAGGCAGACGTATATCATATTACAACAGAGTAACACCTCTGATAAGCCAATAGGGTCTATATAAATTAACTCAGTAAACATACAGAAAAGACAGTAAAAATGCATCAGGAACCTGTTATTGGTTACCTAACATATGGTGAAACCCTGTTTAGTGCTTTTAAATTTGCATTATTTGTAGTTCTACTATAAAATTTTGTCAAATGTATGGTTTTCTCAAGTGAAAAATATGAATTAAATATAATTTACAGTGAAAAACAGCTAAAGGACATTCCTTATTATTAGTGCTGTCAAACGATTAATCGTTTTTAATCGATTAAAGTTTTAGTTCACATAATATATCTATGTGTACTGTGTATATTTATTATGTCTATATAAATACACACACATACAATATATATGTTGAAAACATTTACATTGAACAAAAACTTTTATTTTGGATGCGATTAATTGCGATTAATCGCTTGACAGCACTACTCATTATATTTTACATAAATAGCTGTTATCAGTAATCAGTACATGGGGTGTTTTGTGTTGCGTTTTTGTTATTTAGTTCATCTTTATTGCATTATTTCAGTGTCGTGTGTTACCATGATGCTGTTTTGTAATTGTGTGTATGACTTTGTATGAGTACTGGTTATGGTTTATGGACAGCCCACTTATAATGAACTCTGAATTTGCCCTCTGTGTTATCATGGTGGTTAGCGGTAACCTACATTTTAAGTTAAAAAACTAATTGTGGTTGTTTAAATATGAGTGTTTTAATACATTACTGTGCAGTTGCTAGGGTGCTGTGGGTGGTTGCTAGTGCATTTCTAGGTAGTTTCTGGTGTATTATTGGTGACAGTAACTTAGCAAGACTGTTCCTAAGTGGTTTCGAGGGTGTTTTGAGTGGTTGCTAAGCCATTGCTATATTGTTGCTAGGGTGATCAAAGTAATTATGGGAGACTGAGATGTGAAAACATCAAAGTTTAGATATATAGTGCAAAAACAGGCCAAAGGTTTTACAATCATGTCCTTACTGAGCAAATCAAAAAGAGACACCGTGTGTCTCGGGGGGCAGCACATGTGCATATGTGTTTCGGAGGGTCTGGTGTTTTCATGCTTGCATGCATCGAGCTGCAGAGATTGTGGCTGATGTGGTGAGAATAAACTGCCTTTGTCCTCTTCCTCCTTTTGTTCTTCCTGTGTCTGTATGCATGAAGGCACAGTATGTATGCACATACTGCTCAAAACCTTGGGGTTAATTGATTCTTTTTTTTTTATTATTAATATTGATAAACACAATGCATTATGTTAGTTGACCCATCAAAAATTATGAAAGTAGAATTTTAATTTGACGTGTATTAAAAACAGTGTCTCTCACTTAAGTGCCATTTTCTTTCATTAATATGATATGCAAATACAGTTTTTTAGAATAAACTGATAAGATTTGAAGTACACTATAAGCACAGTTGTTTTTCACAAGGGATAGCAAGGTCCAAATCAGAGTTACCGATGAAAGCAGGATTTGTCCCATCAGGGAAGACATTTCCTTCAGGAAGAAATTACCACGACTTTCATCTCTCCCACCTTCTCTCCTTTCATCTGCTTCTCTCTCTTCCTCCCTTTATCTATCAGAGTCACTCATGAAGATATAGCACAGGTTTCTCTCTAAATCTACTCCTCCGCAAGTGGAAAATTACCCATGAGCCCGCGGGGCATCGCTGAGAGCTGAGGCGACCAATTAGCAGTGCAGTGAGCGTGAGAGTCCTGAACTTTGATCATTTGCAGTGAAGTTACAGATCACTTACACATGCTGTGAAAAAACTAAATGATATACTTTATAATCAGGGCTGATTCAGTCTGAAGTATGAGGAGCAGTAGTGATGCTTGCCTCAGCAAACACCTCTAAAAATACACAATATTATAGCCATTCTGGATAGTCCTACACTGAATACATAATTCTTGTCAAATATAGTGGTAGGGAAAACAGATGGTGTGTTTGATGAACTTATAATGTCTTCTTAGTTTGAGCATTCTGCCATATGAGCGCTTTTATTAACACTTGGTTTCCTAGTTTCCTTCATTATTGACTCACGTTGTGAGAGTGTGTGTGTGTGTCTCTGTGTGTGTGTGTGTGTGTGTGTGTGTGTGTGTGTGTGTGTCTGTGTGTGTGTGTGTGTGTGTGTGTGTGTGTGTGTGTGTGTGTGTGTGTGAAGAGGCATTCGGTTTTCCATGAAGTGTTTCCTCTTCAGGAAGGAGCTCCATGCAGCCTCTTCCTGTGACTGTTTGGTCCATCCCAGCCGTGGTTTATATATTTATTAATACACGATAATTAAGTCAGTGGTATAAACGTGTGAGATTTAACACTTAACAGACGATTATATTTAAAAACAACACATCTGAACAATGAAAAACAGAATCCAAACCCTCACTCAAGTGCTCTGCTAAAGTCAGATACACTGCATTAGAGCATGATGGTGTATCTGCAGATAAATAACACAGGAGCTTATCTGAATGGACAGTTATAAGTGACAGAGTCCCTGCAGTACCGTGACGGAGAGCTGAGATAAGAGTAGAGACTAATGCATGTTCAGTAGCCTGATGGTCTGAGGCACAAACACTGGATGAGTTACACACTGAAGTCAGGTTTAGGAGCATGAATAATGATGTTTCCTTTAGAAGACACCACCGGTAACAAACGAGGAGCACAGAGACATTCCTGTGACTCAACAAGTAGAACGTGTGTTTGAATGCATCATAAGAAATAATGATGATCAAAATAACTGTGTATAATATTCATGTTGTTAATAACACTATGCATAATAGTATGACAACACACTGAGATTATTCAAATGATGAAGATGGTACTCAACTTGTACTCAAATTGTATCTTATAATAATAATAACAATACTATACATTATTTTAATTACAATACATTATTTTGGTATTATTTATAAAATATTATAGTATTTGTTAATATTTTGTATTTACTGTTATTTTTATATTTTATTTTTAGTTTACATGTTAGTCAGTTTTTTCATTAGTTTATTTTAAATTTACCTTGAATTTATTTCAGTTTTAGTTTCAGTAATTTTAATATGTCAGCGTAACCTTATTTTAGTTAGTTGCCAAGGCAACATTTTTTTATTTAAACATATTTCATCTAATATATCTTGGTTTCAACTACCAGCGGTGTTTTTAATAGATTTAGTTTTAGTTAACAATAACAACACTTGTATTCCTTGTATTAAACAGCTAAATGAATTCTGGCATATAAATCATCAAACAAACACATATTTGTGTGTGTGTGTGTGTGTGTGTGTGTGTGTGTACTGCTATTCCCTACATTAAGGGACCAAATGTCCCCACAAATATAGTGTGTGTGTGTGTGTGTGTGTGTGTGTGTTGAAGGAACATTTTATCTGCATGCAAGAGAGATCAAGACAAAGAGCAATGCTCCAAATACCATCAGACAGCACTGAAACACACCCCGATCTGTGAGATCCATGAGTCACCATCACCATCTGTGTCACAGCATACAGATACGCGTGTGTGTGTGTGTGTGTGTGTGTGTGTGTGTGTGTGTGTGTGTGTGTGAGAGAGAGAGAGAGACAGCCGTAACACAGCACCTCACACTACAGAGCCATTGAGCTGAGCAGAAAGAGGAAGCTGTATGTCTGTGGAAGTGGGATAAAGTGTGTAAGAGCAGACGTTCATTGTTCTGAGCCGGCCGAGTGTGAGTGATGTGCATTAAACACAATGCACTGGTCAACAGGAGATTAACAGGACGCTTTTACTGCATTATCTCCCTCTTGTTCATTCCAGCAGATTCTTGATGTTCCTCTAGTGATCATTATGAATATATTAAAAATAACACCCCAGGACTGTCATGTGCAGTGTGTGGCATCATATAGTGACGCGGTTTGCACTGATTGGACTGTTTTAAGTATCAGAATGAGACTGATTTCATTTAATTTTAGCATCTCTAGTGGTGTGGATGTTCATAAATACTACAGCAGAGCAACCAGAACTAGAAACACCAACTAGTATCTACCTACTGTACCAGTAGAGCTGGACACACACAGCAACAAAGTACCTGGCCATTTGAACAATGAAGTGACTGATCTCAAATAAACACAGAGGGAATCAGCTCACAGTTGAGTTCAAGGAGAGTGGGATGTTAACATGATGTTAAAATGACAACACAACGCTCCGATAAGCATAGAAATACACAGCACACAAGTATTGATCAAATATAACCGTTTTATTGATGCAAAAATCCCTAAGTTCTTCACAAACGATACGCACAATGTTGTCTTGGCAAACACAAGCTATCTAGGTATTCTGGTTTTGGAATAGGACAATAAAATTAAGATGTATTAAATTATTGTTATCATAAGTGCAATTAGAGTTATTATTGGCCTTGTTATATTTATAATTCAGGATTCACATAATAAGTTTCCAAAGCATCATAAATAACTATGATGATGCTAACGGTCTAATCAGATTCAATGATCTATGCTAAGCTACGCTAAAAGTGCTACCGCCAGACCCGGAGATCGGCTGAATAGATTCAAAAACGGTAAAACTCAACTGTTTAACTCTTGGGGAGTTGGAAAATAAGCCTATTTTCAAAAATAGTGGAGTGTTCCTTGTGATGCACTACCTTTTAAATGCACTACTATTGTGAACACCAAAAGCGCTGGGGCTCCGTATTCAAGGTGAATTTTACTGTGAACATACATTGTTATTATTGCCCAGCCTTGGTTTTGTTTATCATTTCTTCTATTATAGGTCAGAGAAGTATATTTGGAAACAGTGTTTTGTTTATATGGAGTGTTTCCCATGAGCAGAGAGAGCTGGACTGCACACACAGGCAAGATAATGTCTTACAATGCAAGTTATTTCCTGTTTGACTCAGATCCTGGCTACAGGGTGGCAAACCTGTGGCCTGTGAGTCAGCAGAGAACGGGGCATAAACTTGCCCTCAGAGTGAGCACAAAATAGTCTGTCTGCTGAGTCAAGCGACGTGTATTCGTTTCAGAAAAGTAGAGCAGGGCAGCCTGTGCTGGTGACCGTGAGTTTACATATCTCTGTGTGATGCAGCAACACTTCCTCATCATATAGAGGGGAAAGCTGGAAGAGCAACATGGCATTTGTCTTGCAAATATTGCAGTGTTTCATAAAAATGTTGGAGCCTGACCTCTGAATGAGCGGGTTTTCCGGGAGGGTGTTCATTATGCAAATGCTGCAGGTTGTTGTTCATTATGCTTGAGATGCTGCAGTCACGAGACAAACACGAGGCTTTGATCTCCACCTCTCAATGGGGAACAGAAGAGGTGTTTACGTGCCAAAGTGCACATCATTGGCATGGCTGTGCTCAGAAGCATGCTTTCCATGCAGGAGAAGCATCTATGGGTGCTGTTTGTGTGGTATATAGGACTAGAAGAATAAAAAGTCCGTCAGCATTTACTTGCCATCATGCCATTCCCGACTTTCCATTGTGGAAATCAAAAGGAGAATTTTCCTGCCACTCTTTTGCATGTAATGAAAGTGAATGGCAACTGAAGGTCTGTTCACACCAACACAAATGTTCCCATGAAAATTCAGTTCGATTTTGCACACAGACCAGTGTGTAACTGAAATAGTAAATAAAAGAAAGATTACTGGATTACATTTGTACTATTTGGATTACTATTGTATTACTTTTTCAGATTTTGGAGTTGAAAATTGCATGTTTCATTCAGTGCTAGTTATCATTTATTTGTAATTATTTGTGAAATTGTTTCAAAGTAAATCCTAAAGTTTTTTCAGTGTACACCAAACGGTGTGAAAATTTCTGTTTTGACACACTTGGACAAGAAAGAAAATCAAACAGCCTTTCGGATTTATGTATTCATAGTATCATAAAAACAGGTTAATTTGAGAACTGTATTTCAGGTCTTCTCAAGCTGCGTGATAGCTTTGTTATATAAACAAACAAAAAAATCGAATGTCAGATTTGTTTTGTTAAAATAATGGTCAATTTCCCTTAAATACAAAAATAGCAACAAATCTCTTAAACTGCATTTTGCATCGACTGGCTGTATAATTTCATTATTAGAATATAAACAAGAGAAATTGCGTTGGTTTTGTCTGTGAATAGGATGATTTAGGTTCAGGTTCTAATGTAGCTCATTGATTAGCTCGGGTCATTATGGGTGTTGGTCTTCTGTCCTGCTGATGTGATTTCCTTTAGTGTTACAGCCCGAGGCGCCACTGAAAAATCACTGCTAATTACTGCCATTCACTCATTTTGGGAAAAGACACGACCTTGAGTTGCTGTTTAAAGGTCAGTCCTGGTGTCATAGGTTGGATTTCAGCAGCCTTGGTCCCTGAAATTTATTTCCCATCATACGGATTTTAAAAAGGTGATAGTTGAAGAGTTATAAGCAACAAACCAAAGCCAACTATGAGGTAAATCAAAACACCCCAAACTTTGATTTGAAACAAAATCGTATTGGAAAATTGAACAATAAGGCAAAGGTACAAGACTTTTAATGGTTTAATAAATAATGACGAAATAAACTACAATCCTATAAATCACTGTGCATGACATAAAAAATGATGAATAAATATACAACTATTGATTTAAAGATGCTGAATATGTTACGTCATTGCGCTCAATAGAGTGTAACCTTCGGCTCTGATTTGGAAAGATTCTCTGCAGAATCATGGGTAATGTAGTTTTTCCACCAGGAATAGTGATGCAATTCTTTAGATCATTAAATCTTTAGATCAGTGATGCACTTTTTTTTTTTCCAGTTCTGTTCACTGAAAAGTTCTTTGAGGAACCAGAGATGGTAAACAGAACATTTTAATAATCTAAAGAACACTTTAAAGAACCTTTTGTGGAATGGAAAGGTTCCATGGATATTATATGTTCATCATGGAGCCATCAATCCCAATAAAAAACTTTTATTTTTAAGAATGTAGCAAGCCATAATTTCATGTCAAAGCAGTGGTTCTGGGCATAAAGTCACACTGCATTACATATCACACTTTACTGATAAATGTATTGCAATAACCTTTTCATGGATTTTTATTTTTTTTCATTTGGCTACATTTTGCTAACCCTGCAATCGGTTGCTTTGGCAGTTTTTATAAGAATGTTTACAAAGGATTTACACAGAAATTAATTTCTCATGCATCATAAATGAGGCTCTGCATTGTTTAAAATAATACGTTTCAAGGAACTTGCGCCCCCCTGCAATACACATAACCTTCTGCCCACACTTTACAATTGCATAATTCATATCCTGTGGCATAACACGCACAAACAGAGGAACCAGGTGTTTTGACAGCAGATACATATTTGTGTTTGTAGCCGTATATGCCTCAATCTGTATTTTCACATGCGTGACCTTAAGGTGTGCCGAGATTACGTTCATAATCAGGGTCTTAGAACAGATCAAAACACACACACTCCTCCCTCTGGAAACGGGTTTGTTGTTTAGGGCAGGTACAGACTAATACTCAATCATCTGTGTCGGCGGACCGTGTTTTAAGACTTATCGGGCTATTTATCATGACAGATTTACAATCATAACAGCCTCCCCACAATCCTCTGTTCCCTGTGGGAATATGTCAGAGTATTTCATAATACTATCATGGCTGCTGTGTGTGTGTGAGAGATGGTGATTGAAGGCAGTGTGTGCTGTCTCGCTCCGGGTGCCACGGGCAACACCATCTCTGTTAAGCTTCTTACAGTCGGGAATCATTAGGGAGCAACCTGTTTCCGTTCATGCCAAGAGTCTGCGCTGAGATTAGCACATCCTCCCCGAACACAGAAAAAGAAACGCTGACCGAAGGCTGAAGGCATCTTCACACTGACTAATGTGGCTCTGCAGCGCCTCTAAATCGGGTTGCTCTGACCCTTCATGACCCAGAGTATATGAGGACATGTGCAGGTCACATTTGACCAACATGCAAACTCATTGTGTTTGAGTGTGTTTAGGCCTATAGCTCCACTAAGATTGTAGGACAAGGTTGTATGGCTTTGTAATTTCCATTATTTTGCCATTATACCAAGAGTATATTTTTTGTTGTATTTTAATCAGCGTTATTATATAGCCTAACTTTTGTTACTTTAAATAAAATAAACTTGTAATAAACAGCTATAGTTCCCTAGGAAACAATTCTTGTTTTTATTTATTTTAACTTGATGTACTAAAATAACTAAAACTAAAAGTGATAATGATAATAATAATGTAGACATAAAAAACTAAAACTAATACAAATGAGAGAAGCACACAACAATATTATTATAGCCAAAACAGAACATATAAAGATAAAAACTAATTCAAACCATTAATAAAAAGTACTATAGTATATGCCATAATAAAATGCCACAATAAAAACTTTTTTTATATATATAATAAATTAAAGGCAATACAAGTTTACAATACTTACATGATATACCTTTCAAGTTTGAGGTCAGTAAATATTTTATTTTGGAAAGAAATTAATCATTTTATTCAACAAGGGCACATTAAACTAACAAAAAACGACAGTCAAGAAATGTATAATGTTACAAATAAATGACTATTTCAAATAAATGATATTATATTTTCAACATTGATATTAATCAGAAATATTTCTTGAGCACCAAATCAGCATATTAGAAGGATTTCTGAAGGATCATGTGACTAGAATAACTATATATATTTCATGTTTAACACGGTAAAGCTGCTTGCTTCTATGCAGTCTACTGTATAAAGTGCTATATTAAAAAATGACTTGATTTGACTTGATTTGACTGGAGTGCTGAATCGCAGAGCCGGTGCAAACATATCTACATCACTGCGATCAGATGCTTTCTTAACTGATGCTTTCTCACCGCTGTTATTATAGGAGTGTGTTTAGTTTGTTATTGAGAGGAAAGCACACAGCACATATTGACATATTCATGTAGATAATTCCAGCATTGTAATAACAGTAAACCACTGCTCAGATATGTCCAACTTCTTTCTATCCCTAAATCAGGGGTGTCCAAACCTGCTCCTGGAGGGTTTAGCTCCAGCCCTAATTAAACACACCTAATCCAGCTAATCAAGGTCTTTAGACTTACTAGAAACTTCTAGTCAAGTGTGTTGGAGCTCAAATCTGCAAGATGTCTGCCTCCAAGACCAGGATTGGACAACCTTGCTCTACAAAGTTTAGGGCCTTTAATGAAATGAAGGAGGCTGGAGATGTGGCTTGGCAGGTAGTTCACATGCTCTGACATGTTGTGCAATCATAATTTATCATCTTGTTTGGGGTCAGAGGTGATGACTCGTATTGTTTTTGCGGCTGGTGTGACTGGCCAGAGTTCTGACTGGGATGTTGTCCTGAGGAGATGCTGGATCAGCAGCCGTGGTCAGGATCTTATGTAAGACTGACACTGGATCCTGAGAGACTGAGCCAGAACAGTGAATGTGCCTCTGTTTGTGCTTTTTCTCATGATCTCTGGCATGGAATGTTTGGGCCGTTCCAGGGGCTTTTCATGCCACAGGGCCTTTCAATGACCAGCACTGAATAGCTTCAGTCGGGTGGCTGTGTTTTGAGCTGACCCAGCATAAACGTTTCTCTGCCTGCTCTCCATCAGAGCCATGAATGAAGAGCAGGAGAAGTTGATGGAGAGTTGCACATCCAGTTAAAGAGCTCACTTTATGGAATATCTTGATGATGATGTCCTTGATATTTACACATATTCACAGAGGTGACTCTACACTGGGAAAAAACTATTTTCACTGAGAAATTGCTAGTTAGCGTTTGCACACACTTTTAAGCATTGTGGTTTAAAAACAAGTAATCTTAAGCCATTAAAACGCAATCAGCAGCAAAAGAGAACTCATTTTTCTATATGCGCGCACTGTCTGAGAGACGTGAGACGAGCACATGTGAAGACGGAGTTATTTTTGCTGCTTTATAGGCCTTGAATGGTTAAATACACACACTTGTATGTGTCAAAATGCCCATTTTTGAAAGTATCCTCGTAAACACAGTAATTAAAGGGTGTATTCACACCAGGAAAGTTTGCTTTCACACGGCCCTTTTTGCAATTGAACCAGAAATTGTAAACAAAACCACACGTGTGCCAAGGTCTTCGATTCATTGCACAGAAATTCTCAAGCAGGGAAAACAGGAAGTGCTAAAACAGGCTTTATTCTTTTACTGATTTGCTGTTATCGGATACTAACGCAATATGAAGAAACTTATGAGCATCAAATGAGACAATGTCATATGATGTAGTTACGACTTGCTGAAAATAAAATCTATAGATATAAAATACTTAAAGCATATCAAAATGTTAGTTTAAACATTTAACCTAGATAAATGTGCGCTATTAGGTGCATATCCAATCATTTGTGCAGAGAGTGGAAGCTGAAGCGCGCTTCCGGACATCAGTGGAAACAAATTAAATACGCCGTAATTGTTGCTCATAAAGGCAAGAATAAATAAACTCATAATTTCCACGTGTTTTTAAGCATTGCGGTTTAAAAACAAGTGATTTAAGCGATTGAAATGCAAACAACAGCACTATATGCGCAAGCTGTGTGTTTCTGAGCGTGCTTTCTGCAATTGGGTCGGATCGAGGCCGGTTCATATTCACACCTTAAACGGACCGTACCAGAGTTGGTTTGGAAGAGGACCGAGACCACCTCTTCAGCTGGGTCTCGGTTCGGTTGTTTGGTGCACACCAGAGTGCGATTGCTGTATTCACACCTGCCCAAAAGATCCACACCAAAGGGGGAAATGAGTTTGTTTGTTTGTGAATGCACACTAAGTCTTAAAGCAAACGGATAAGAAACCAGTTTATTGGATCCGGGCAGCTCTTAAAGTGACAGCAGTCTAATATCCCTGCTGTCTGTCATTCATGCTAATTAAACAACAAAAGATCTCTCAATGCTCGTCACTTTTGTATTTTAATAAGAAGAAATATATATTTAAATGTGAAGAATATGCAGTGTTTTATACATTTGATTAGTTTATACAATGAATGTATGCAGCATTTCTTATTTATTTGTTCTACTGTAGTGTTTGTCTGATTGCTTGTAATTAGTTTCTTATTTTTATTTAATTGCTGATTTTTTAGGCTAGTATTACTTTTTGTGTGATATTGACACTGGTGGCAAGAATTATGAAATTTCTATGGTATCAAAAATCAAAAATAACTACAGTATATTGTGATATATATTGTAACCGTGAAATAAAATGACTCATATTGTGATATAAGATTTTGGTCCCTACAAGTTTCATACCTCAAAGCTAACTCTCCAGTTTAAAAATATAGATACTAGGGATGTACCACTTTTTCCAAAACCAATGCATTTCATACAGGCTGCTAGTTTCACTTTCACTTCAAATAAAGTTGTGTAGGCTTGATGTTTAAAATAATTGTCCTTTATAGTGAATGCCCTAATATTTGTATTTTATATATGCGATTTAGTGCTAAAAAAGGAAAACTTTATTGTTAAAACTTCACAATTTATACATATCATGATTTACTGCTCATTTTACAGGTGAAGGGGTTAGCCAATCATAAGAGTTCATTTACATATAAAGGTCTTAAAGGTGCAGTAGCAAAAACAACTGGTTTTAATTCTAAAGGGCATGGAAAATGCTAATGAAAAAAAAAGAGAAAGAAAAAACCCCTAAAACTATAGCTGTTTGTTCTAGCTGTAAGTGGATAATTGACCAAAAGTGAAATTACTGTATAGGGGGAATGGCATCTTTAATGTCAGTACCACACACAGCACATAAAGCGTGGCTTGTAGTGTGTGTCTGTAATGCAGGACTCGAAGTGGCATTAGTGTATGTGGTTGTGTCCTTGTTGCAGAGTTAGAGACCAGAGTGGGGTTTACAGAGAGGGAAGGAGTGAAAATACTGAGAAAAAAAATCAAGAGTGAGGTATTTCAGTCCTCAGAGAGGGTGAGTCATACAGGACAGAGAAATCAAGGCGTGTGTGTGTGTGTGTGTGTGTGTGTGAATCTCAGGATAAGCTCCTGACAGACTCTGGAACGTGAAGGTGAAGAAATCTCCAGGATGAAAGTGTCGGCTGGGTGGTATTTGAAGTTCAAAGGCTCCTTTCAAATACATGTTCCTTACATTTTCATTTCCGAAAATGTTCATTTCAGATTTAACAGAAAATTGAAGTGTAGCATCCGAACACATTTTGATATTTTGCGAAGTGCGAGGAGTAATTAAACAGATTAACATGAATTTCAGTCTAAACCAACTACGTTTTTGTGTGCTACTTGAGGGCATAATGATGTGTAGGGCACAGCTTCCTGTCTTGCCAAAGGCATTATTGATCCAGATAAACACTCAGGACGGCAGAGTAATTAGCTCCCAGAAGACCATAGAATGAGTTCATACCTGCTTAACTCCTGAATCCACCACACAGACAGGCTCGCCAGTGTTTGGCAGCTAGAAACACACCTTTGAGGTCAAGTGTGTAGCTTCTTTTACACCAGCAGTGGAGTTAAAAATAATCCAAACAGGTTTCCCCAACAATCTGCCTGTCTACCATTGGTCAATATACAAAGTGCACACATATTATATTATGTAAACAAAAACTTTTATTTTGGATGCGATTAATCACGATTGATCATTTTTTTTCATTAGTATATTTTGAGCTTTACTTTTCAAGGCTTACCCTTTTCAACTGGCAAGAAATAAACTAGCTCCTGCCTTTATGTATGGTTTATTAAACGATTATTATTTTGCACTCACAATCAGTCAAAATGCAATTTGATTGCATTTCTCTGAACATGAGCTTTGATAGCACTGCCTCCATTTGTTTTGTTGTGTTTATTTACAGTGGTTTTACACAATTTGGAGCATCTGCATTTAAAAGGTCATGTGAGCAACCTCACAAATAAATCAGACTGAAGCAGAAAATCATAACTGGGGACTAATTATGATGGCACCAAATAATCCTGTCTCTCTCTATGTGTCTCTGTCTGTAAGGTTGTGCAGTCTGACGCTGAAGAAGCTGATCGTTCTGAAAGAGCTGGACCGTGAACTCAGTTCTGTTGTTATCGCTGTCAAGATACAGGTAAAATGACGCCGTTACTATGTTGCTTCTGTGTATGTTCTGGTCTGTCGAAGGAGGAGTGTTGCTGTGTCGCTCGGTGTTTGATATACAAGGGCTAAGAGCTTTACACAAGACACGGTGGAAACTGTGAGCTGTTGCCAAGGCGACAGCTTGCTCAGTGGGAAGATAGGATTGAGCGCAATAAGATGGCATGTGGGGGGGCTGAAGAGGTGCATTGTGGGATATACTGAGGGGGTAATTTCAGAGCACTTGGAGGCCCTCCGCATTCCACACAGGTCGCTTTGGTCACACTGTTTGTGTTTGGTATTTTTGTAAAGCTTTGACTGTTTAAAAAGAGAAGTATTTTTACGTCTATATTATAAATATGTCTAAACCTTCATTTTCTTAGGGAAATAGCAAAAAAACAAGACAATCATGTTTTAGGGGCTGTTCACACAACGTGTCTTTGCGTCTTAAAATGCTCATGAATGGTTTTTAAAAAATCGCAATGCAGAACGCGGCAAATAAAACCAACTTGCAATGCTTGCCCCCCCCTACGGGGTCTTCTGATTGGTCCACTGGAACTGACATCGATGAGCAGTGCTGCAAGTAAAAGTTATTGTAACTTGACAAAAAATATAAAAAACACGGTCATACATGTCCGTCTAGCGCGTTTACATAGAAAAACAATGGAAAAGTAGTGCACTGGAATGGAAAAATGCATTGTGTGCGATAAACATTTTAATTTGAATGGAATTAAACGCCTGTCAATGCATCTGTTCAGACTGACATTAGCATTTGCATGCCGTATCTGCAACAGATTTCTTATCTGGTGTGCCAATCTTTTTCCATCACATTGTGAAATTAATTAATTAAAAAATAGTGGCCATGTCCATACCTACCATGTGAAAAAATGATCAACAAACTTGAACAGTCAAGAACATTTAGAGGGTTTTTAGGGTCTATTTTGATATTATTGTAAAGTATGTAAATTATCATGGTTATGAAATGTTCATTCACAATTAAGCATGATAATTCTAGATCTTTCCTCATAGCGTGGATATGATCTTGCATGTCTAAAGATATAATAGTTGCATGTATTTTAACATTAACTTTAACTGTTACTTATATATCAAGGTAGTATTTGTTGTACTGCTTTTAATTTATGCTAAGTTAAATAAAAATCACTGTATTGCTGCGTTGTGTCACATAATACAGTAATGACAGTAATGAGAATATAATGAGAATAAAAATCATTTGCGATGCAGTAATGAGAGTTTAGGGAGGGAATGTGCTTAATTGTCGGTGATATTTAAAGATCAGTTTTCTTACACCTTTAGATTTCATTCCCAACAGGAAATGATTCTGTGAGGATTAGAGCACATCCTCTTAGGTAACGTGAAGTGCACTTGTTTCGCCCACTCATCTCTTCCAGATGGACCATTGAAGGTTTTAATCAGGTTTACAGTGCGCTCATCAGACACTGAAAATAAAGGTTGTGTTATACTCCCAAAGCGGCGCCTCAGCGATTAAAATAATGTCTGTTCTTCAGAAGGACAGAAGAGATCTCATTATTTCTCCTCTTCTGCTCACTGAAGTGTCCGTCTGAATCAACACACTGAAGGCCGAACCATTCACAGCTAGTCTGCAGGCCGGACACAAGCAGACAAGCATGCGTTTGCTTTCATTCAGAGCTTGCAGAGCATTCTGTCTCTTTGTTTGGAGCTCAGGAAACTGAAGGCTTGAATGTGCTTTTACAGAGAAACCTTGATGGATGTATTCAGTGGTTTCCAGAGAGCTTCTTCACATCATGTTAATTCTGCATCATATTATGGGTAGTCCTGACTCAAGAAATCAGTGTTTCCTATTAACTATAAACTTCCGAATAAATCAAAATATTGTACACTTTCCAAATAACAAAAGATCAATAATCATATAAATAAAGTAATTTTTCCAAACACTTGCCCTCGCTGAAAATGGGGCTGAGGATGTATTTGTTTTTTCCTCCTCCATTGCTGTTGCTGTTTTGTTCCGATCATGTTATTATTATTATTATATTAACTTGAAAATCGATTTTTGACATTTGCGAATCAATGCGAATCTCTAGAAGACCGAATAGCGATTCATATGCAAATATTTTTTCCCCCACCCCTATTAAACAATACCGGAAAAAAAGTGATTCTGAAACCCTATTACAGTTTCCACAAAAATATTATATATATAACTGTCTTCAACAAATGTTTAGATATGTGCATTTGCCATTAAAACCCCTTATCGGTCAACCAGTAGTGATTATCTGTGTGTGTGTGTGTGTGTGTGTGTGTGTGTGTGTGCATTTCCCGTGACGGATCGCCACATTAGCAGGCAGATGAATGTTAAAGCAGGGGTCTCTGTTGTCTAGTTAGTATGACAGCTCATATCCGGGACTTGCCTCTCAGATGTGCCTTCAAGTGGTTTGCAGCGAAGCGAAACGGACAGTAACAAGGAACACAAATTATTCAACACATTCAGTGTGACTGAGTCATTTTCTGTCTTGTGTTATGCTTTCGCTGTCAAACCATACGGACAACATTTCAATTTGCAAGTACAAGTCTTTCAGTTTTTAGACTGCGTTGGTTTATTTTCAAACTTTGCTTCAGCATTTGCTTGAGGGTGCATCAGAAGTTTCTTCTGTGATAATTAATGAATACATGTGTTTGTAAGAGACAGATCAGACAGATGTCTTTCCATGTCTTCAGGGGTCAAAGCGCATCCTGAGGTCGAATGAGTACATGCTCCCACCCAGCGGCCTGATGGAAACAGACCTGGAGCTCACCTTTTCCCTACAGGTACATCTGTCTGAGATGTGTGGAACTCAACATATGCGGTTTCATTTATTAACAGAAGACCTTTGTGATTTCATGTGCCAATTTGGATGGGACTAGGTGTTACTTAGGTGAGAATGTCTATTGTGTGAATCTTGGCATTATGGTAGGTCATGTGATTTGAATATTTTAGGTAATAAAGCAGAGTTCAGTCTATGAATATGATAATGAATAATAAGATTAAATATTAATATACTTTCACATTTAATTCAAAGTGTTACTTGCCCTTTCTTTAAAATTCTTTGTGTAATTTACTAGCAAGTTGTTTCAAAGGAAAGTCTACAACATTTTTATTCTTTTTCAGTGTAGTCCCATCCAAATAGGGTTTAGAAGGAATAGTTCGCCCAACAATTTACTGGGGTTTTTTTCCCTGTAAAAAAATTAAAATTGGTTACATTTAGGGAAAAAAAAAATAAAACATGTCATTGCAATAAAACAAATCGAATCAAATGCATGGTACGATTACTTTTACTTTGGAAATGGTATTTTCAGATTTATTTTTTGTACACTGTAAGATAAAACAAATGTTTAATATAGCATTTTGATCAAAATGTCTAAATATTGTGATATTTTTTGTTACTAGCCATCCCTATCTAGCTGCATATTTCACTGAGAAAGTGTGTGAGAATATATCAGTAACTTAAAACTACCTAAAATGAAATTTACTCTGAAAGCTTTCATGTTTCAGGGTTTTAGTAGTCTTTGCATGGAGTGTTTACTTCATTACCCATTGTTTCTTCCGAGAACCTCCATGTTTTTGCTCGGTTTGGGTCAGATATCCGGCATTTATAGCCGACACTTTAAGAGTTGCTTTGACAGGAAGTATGACGGGAAGATTTCATCAAATAAAGTGTTTGTGCTAGCGTTGTCACAATGTTGCTGATCATAAATGATGTAATCTCAAGCAACAATACGCTCAAATCACTGTACTGGTGTGCTTCCTTTCTTTAGTACCCACATTTCCTGAAGAGAGATGCCAACCGGCTGCAGATCATGCTTCAAAGGAGGAAACGCTATAAAAACAGAACTATTCTGGGCTACAAGACGCTGGCCGTTGGTGTTATTGATATGGCTGAGGTACGGGCAAATCAATCACACAGCCCTGGTGTCCAGTTCATTGATGCTTCTGCCAGACTGACTGTGACCTCTTTATTACCCTTCTCCAGTAGCAAAGCAGCTCATACTCACAGCTTTCATGTAAAATCAATATGTCAATATTGTTCTCTCACGTCACACATTAAAGGAGCCATATGCATTGATATCATAGTGATGGATTGGCTATTGTTGCCACCAGAGTGGGGGAAAGTTATTTTTAAAAGTAATGCATTACAATATTGTGTTACTCTCTCAAACAAACCTTTCAGCAAACTGTCATTTTGAGGAATGCTGAATCTGTTTTTGTGCAAGTGAAATGAGTAAATGCATGTTCACATTTAGTCTAGAACTACAGGAGCCATCATGTTCACACAGCACACACAGCGCCACTTATTCCCCATTTCTCTCAACACGGGGACAGGAGAGCTGTCAGTCTATAAATGGGAAAACAAAGTAACTGGTGTTGCTTGTAATGTGTTACTTCCAACACTGGTTGCCACAGGTTTGCCATATATATATATATATATATATATATATTCTTGATTATAATTTGAACTTTGTGTCATTCAGTAAGGTACTAAATGGCAACTTCGTCATTACAACTGCAATTAAAAAATGTAATCACAAAGCAGTGATTGTGAAGTTTGAGAAAGTAGCAGTTCTAAAACTCATTAGAGTGCAAATATGATTGAGTTTTCTGAAGTATTAGGTGGATATTCGTTGCTAAAAGTATAGAATGCGTGCAAAACTTTCATAGTTTTTTGTATTTGTAAAAGTTTCACCATTTGGGGTCACTCATGTTAATAATAATTAGAATGTTAGAACACTTAATGACTAATATGTCTTGTTCTTTTGTTTTGAGACAATTATTCTTAAAAAGGTCTAGTGTTTAGGAGTGTTGGGGGTTCTTTATGTGAGTGTCAACCTACTGGTACATTTTATTCAGTTTCTGAAAATGCCTGCAATTAATCTCGGTAGTTTCACCCCCGCAAATTCCAAATTCCTCTCTGAGATTCCAGAGATAATCATATTCAATAGAGACTCAAATGCAGAATACACTGAACATAGCGTACAATTCATCTGTCCAAGAGGTTTAGACTGAGATGGAGTTATGCTGAAAGGAGAAGGCGGCGTCTGAAGAATTCTGACTGTTTTGTCCACTTGTTACTTATTTCTGAGTGTTTATGTTTAAAGGTGATGCAGCACCCAACAGATGGAGGCCAGATTTTAGGTCTCCATAGTAACGTGAAGGAAGCACAGGTGCGTGCAGCAGAACTGAGTGTTTATTCACTGTCCAGTCAACCTATTGACCCAGAGGACGGCAGTGGTCAGCCAGAGACAAAGGCCAAAGCTTCAGGTAATTCACACAAATGTGTCAGTATATTAAAATAGAAAAGTGTGTTCACATTTAATACAAAGTGCTGTCATGAAACTCTAGTTGGCACAGGCTGAAAGGTCCTCAAATTTGATATAATCACATCGTTATTCACATGGCACAGCTGATTGTTTTTTTTACATCAGCAGCCAATGAGCTTGCTGCTCAGTATTCAAATACTGAGCTAGTGCTTGTTGTAGCAGTCACATTGTGTTTCAGATATCCTCCACCTTCCCCAGCTCCACCTGTATAGATCTGTTATGGGATAATTTCATGTATGTTATAAATGGGGATTATTTTATATGTTAATATGTGCAACACAGCAGCATGTCTGAGTTTCAGTACTTGCTCTGCCGCAGCACATAGCAAATCTATTCCAAGACCAAACACATTAACATTGTCATGTATATTACCATACTAAACTCTCAGAGAGTTGTCTTGACAGAACTGTTGTTGAGCGACATTCTGTGGGCAGTCCAGTCATTTCAATTGGAATCCACACGATTGCAAATCACATTAGGCTGTGCTTCATACATCGCTACAGTATTGACAATAGACAATGGACTTTTTTGCCTTTGAAATTTCACAAATGTAACAACATCTAAATGGCAAGGAGGGGAACACTTACTGGCTAAATCTTTAACCACTACACCAAACCAAACCACCCCACCCCATAAACCCAGTTGTCCTTGCAATTGCATGACTCTACAAACCACAATATTCCATCAGTGATTGGGTTTGTTTATGTACAGTCATTACATTGACTTAAAGATGCTAATGGGCAGTTTGAGTGCATTAAGCAGCAATAAAGATAAAAAGTCCCCTGGATACACTCTCTACCACAAAACATCCTCCCATCCATCATCTCAGAGCACACACAAAGAAAAAGTGACTGATGCTGCGGTACATTAAAAGGGATGTTGGATGTCAGATGGTACTGTATGCCTGAGGCTTTTGAATTAAAATGTCAAGTAACATGGGGTCATTAAATGTCTCTTTCTCTTTTAGACCGTTCTCCAGATATGGATAACTATTCTGAAGATGACGATGATAGTTATTCGTCAGAGCAAGAGGCGAGTGATGACGCTGTTCAAGGCCAGGTCAGGAGTTCTCGCCAACATGTATTTTATATATCTTAGTCTAAAAAATGAAATTTCAAATAAAGTACATTTGAATATAATTCCCTGATTTCTGCTATGAATGTAGTCTGGCAATATCATTGGTCTTATTGGTGTTCGTTTTCGGAACATAGATTAACTTTAAAACAATACTGTATTGGGAGAATATACCTAAAAATGAATTCCATCCACTGATAGCATTGTTTAATGGCTGATAATACTGGATTTTGTGTAGTTAGTGATTAAGATGTTTTTTTTTTGCACTGTGTGGTTAATTTAATATTTCCCCCTTGTTTATTTAGAAAAGGATCTCTGCCTATCAAAAGCATCAAATTTCTTGAAATTCTGTTTTAGGACCTTTATGATGAGGATGATGATGTTCAGCGGAAGCCGAAAAAATCTAGGAGGAAAATGATTAGAACCACATCTATGACCCGGGTATGTACAGATATACTCCCTCTGCATTTATCCTGGGGGGCCAGTAATAAAGGTCTGAGTACTTGTAGAAAGTGATAGGACCCATAATCGAGCCCTGGGGAACACCATTTGTAAAACATCTTTATATGCCAGAGAATACAGTTTTGCTAACTGGCATGATAACAGTGCCAATAGCTGATATGATTAAATGTTATTATACAATACATCACTGTAATATAATCCACCTTGTTCTCGATTTATTTCTGCATCCAGGCATCTTGTCACCGCAGTACAGTTAGATGACCCTGTCTGTTATCATAGATTAATTGTCTTGATACAAGTCACTTCAGGCAGCTACCTGATAGAAACATTGATAAATTGGCTTAATTGTGTCCTAAAGGTGGTGTTTAGTTCAGTGTTATCTAGTTTACAGAAGGTCATAGAAGGTGATGTTCTAATCCTCTTAAACTAAGCTCACCATCAGGAACACAAATGTTAACCCAGGATTAATGTGTAAACTAGAGCGACATTAATATAGATTTCCTTACACTTTTCTGAAGCACATTTTTAAAGTGTCTAACTACTGTGTACTAGCATTTAAAGTTAACTATATGATACATTGCACTAACTGTGTACATGCATTATTACGCTCTACTTTTATTTACGAAATACCTGCATTTAATTACATCTATACTTAATTTCTGTAGGTGCATCTATAATTACACTGTTGACTTTAGCCCTACTCCTTAACCTACACTTAAAATTAACCATATACCTACCCATAACTGCAATTGTATCCCTTCATAGCAGCAAAATTGTTTAGCAATACAACATAAATTTGTTTTACCTAACAATTTTTGGATGCAAGTACATAACAGTTAAAGGTGCCTGATAAAAAGTAGGACCAGGATGGTAAATGCAGATTTTAGTCTTTTGCTTTTAACTGTCTTATATAAAACACATACCAAAAAGTATCATCATTTTACTGCTATTGTAACATGTATCGCATTAAAAAGTAGCAGCTCAGAAGTCTTTGATGACATATTCTGTCAATTTCTTTATAGCAACCCAATTTCAAGCAGAAGTTTGTCGCTCTCCTGAAGAGATTTAAAGTATCTGATGAGGTGAGAATTTTCTTTGTCTTTGTCTTACATGTTTGCCAGAAGTTCTACACTCTCCACTCTCTACTTTGCAGTCTTGTGCTTTGTAATCACAAAATCGCTTCAGCCATGAAATTTAACCTTTATATAAACAGCCCTGGGACTTGGCAATGATTGATTTAGTAGCTGAAATGTGAGCGGAGCTTTGATTTATACAGTGCATGATATGATGTACATCTCTTCTAAAACTAATCTTACTGCTTTGTTCTGAGAGGACAAGTTATGGGGTCATGACTTAGGCCATAAATGTTTCTAGAGCCTACAGGCTAGATTTAAGTAGCTTTGTGGTCTCATTGTTAGAGTCTAAGCTTGTTAGTTGATAGCTGTTTGACTCTTTGACTTCCTCGTCCTCTTGCCTTGGCTGCCACATTCCGTTATCCAAACCCTACAGGAAATGGTCCAGATTTATTTGGCAATCAGTCCAGCAACTTCCTGAATCAGGGTGATGACACAGCTTTGTTGCATTGGCAGGCTGTTCCCATGAGCAGCATTGCCAACATGGGCTTGTCAATGCAATAGCTCACTTTGGGTGTGTCTGTAACACCTGTGACATAAACCTGTGATTGACATTTGAAAGAATGACTTTTGGGAATTTCCAATAGCAGTTAAATCTCGGCTTTCCAGTTACTTTTTTTTAATGAGAAAACATTGACCACCTTTAGTAGCAATGCAAAACATACTATAACATTCATTTGATGTACAACTGAGTAAAATCACTCTATGGAGTTTTGCTTCTTTAAGTTGGTTTAGCTGATCTTCTGTCCTGGCTAAGTTAGTGTTATGTGTTTTAAGCGGGAATAGTTGAGCAAAACAATATTAACAATGTTTGTGTGCTGACACATTTTAAATCAGTGTCCACTTATAAAGGATGGATCCAGCTGTGAACACAATGCAGCGCTTAAGATGTAAAAAGAGTAAAAAGACTTTCTGTCTTTTAGTCTCGGCTGCCTGAGGAGATGCATTTTATAGTATGAATGGGTCATTACTGGTGATTGTACTGTCCTGTGAAAATTCTGCCTAAAAAAGATTGCACTGAATGCCTGGTTTTTAAGCACATGTTGGCTTTTTAAAATGGGCAAATCATGCTCAAGTCACATTTAAAAAAAAATAATAATAATCTTATTAATGTATTATAGTAATTTGTCATTAACTATAACATAAAATACTGTAATTTTTTTGTTTGGCATAAATTAAAGGCAGTACATTATGTACTACAATTTAAAAATTATTAAAAAATTTAATTATGGTAATGATAATTACTGGGGGCAAATTTGTTTAAATTGTCATGAAGTCACTTTGGTTTGAAATGTGACCTGGTCATGTTCTTTTGAGATTTACATTTCATGCATATCTGCATTTTATTTATATTTTTCTGGTTCAAAAAGGTCTTGGACTCAGACCCAGTTGATCAGACACAGGAGGTTGAAGATTTGGATCTTCTGTATGACAGTCTAGAGGTTTATAACCAGAGCGACAGTGGCCCAGAGATGGAGGACAACGAGAGTCTTCTCAGCACTCCCAAACCCAAATTAAAGTAAGAGCCGTGAGTCATAGCACTAGTCTGATGCATATTACACACAAAAATGGCAAACCATTTTAAAATCACATCTGATTGGCTAGCTTAAAGAAATTTGCTTGCTTTTTGTCAGTCCACGGGGAAATAAAGTCATGCAAAATCCCCTGGCTGTTATAAAGAAGACTTCTAAGGAAGAACTGGTGCATTTGACAAAGTTGCAACTTTCATGTTATTAAATCTTTGACAGATATTCAGAATTTAGTTGGAGACAATTACTAGCAAGCCAACTAGATATCCTTGTGGATGTATATTTCACTTTGTTTCCAGATCTGGAGGAGAAAGTGTTTGTATAGGATTCACGAGCAAGAGGAAGAATTTTTAATGCTTGAACCTCACCAAGATCACCCACTGTCTCGTTGACTCTCAGTCAAAGTGAATGACTTCCAGTTGCTTTGTCTTTGCAAATCGCCGCCAGTGTAAACGGAGGAAAACTTAACTGATACTGGATCGCTGACCATGAAATCCAGCTCTTGGCACTAAGACTGTTTTTATATTCTTAACGTGTGTATGTTTTCCACTCAAGGCCGTTCTTTGAGGGAATGTCTCACTCCAGCTCACAGACGGAGATCGGCAGTTTGCACAGTCAGAAGAGCCAACCGAGAGAGCCGACCTCCACTGTACGTCTAACATTTTGAATGCTCGTGTTATCAGTATTATTCTGCCTAAACATAGGCAAACACGAAACATGCCAATGTTGGTTATATATTGTATATTTAATATAAATTTTCACAATTTTTTCTTTATAAATCCAAGCAAAGTCAAGTCAAACTCATCTGTCACAGGACAGATAGATAAATCAGTTTTGACAAAATATGTTGTAAATACATATTGCCTTTGTCAGAAAATATTGTAATCCCATTCATCGTCTCTCCATGGGAAATAGATTTTTTGATGATAATGTGTAAACTTTTAAATATAGACCTTGAATCCAAGGTTGTTAACTAAGTCAGTACGAATTCAAATTCATAAAAAAATGTGTTTAAGTCACTATTTCCATCGAAGTGGAACCAAACCTGAAGAGTTGAGGAGTGACCAGCTATTACCATAAAATATTGCAAATGATACTGTTTCTGTACATTCTCAAACTTCTTATTTGTAAATATGTAAATATACATAACGTGGTATTGTATACCTAATTAATATATGGTGCTTGTTGATTCCATGATGTTATTCACAATGCTTCATGGGATGAGAAATTCAATCCATTATAAAACAAAATACACAGTCTTGTTTTTTTCCAGTACCTTTGGCATCAATACTAAGCTTGTAGTGTTTTGATTGATCTCAGAGCTGCATGTTTGGTTCATTTCTTGCAACTCTTCATTGAAGATATTTTGCATCCCCTACTCTTGTAGAAAAGAAGTGCACTTAATTGTATTGAATGTGCACTTGTAATGTACTTCAAATCTTCAAAGTATATATTTTTGCATATAAGATTAATTATATAAAAGGCCACTTAAGTGTACTGAAAAAGAGTTCACTTTTAATGACTGTTTCTTAACACTCCTCAGTACACATTAAAAATAATTGTTTTAATAATCTTTAAAGAAGCACACTTATTTTGATGTGTTGCCTAACATGCGATAGCACATGTAAAACACTTGATTACAATTTTTTGAAATGGAAAAAATACTCGAAGAACCAAAGCGTGAACCCCATGCTCAATATTGTGCTTTGTTTCTGTGTATGTGTGTGTGTTTGCAGGGTGGCGATCTGTTAACAGTGGATAAGAGCAGGGCAGCGGGTGGCAGATATCCGGATGACCCAACAGCGGTGGACTCGGCAGCTGGGGTCAGTCACAATTTCTGCATTTCTATACATTTAACGTACAGCAATTTTTACACGGCTCTCTGGAATACTGTGGAATATTGATTTCTGTGTGGATATATAGTTGATGTAGTTTATTTACTTTTCTTTCTTTTCTTCTGTTGATTACTTTGGTTCTCTCTGCGCCTATCAGTTCACATCTGTTTAAAGTGAAGAGTGTTTAAATGTGTTTACTACCCAGCATCACCACAATAACAGCCCTAATGAGGCACTTTTAGAGAGATGGGAGGAGAGAGAGACAGGGAGAGATAGAGCCAACAAATACAGTGCATCCATGTGGGACTTTAAAATGGTGTGCATATTCTGTGTAAATGGGATAGATAGGCCTGTTTGTGTTTATTTAATAACATTTTAATAGTATTAGTTAACAACAGTGGTGGACAGCAGAATACAAATCAAGTACTTGAGTAAAAATACAGATATTACTTCTATAAAATGATGTCATTATAATTAATTTTCTAGGTTTATATGATCTAAATATGATTTTCTTTTACAATGATCAAGACTAAAATTCATCATTAGTGATTCCATCAGTCACGTGCACCTTCAAGCCATCGGTTCTTGGTAATTTTGGCCAATCAAGGAGTTGTCGACTCAAGAACAGCTTCAGTACGTGAATGAATCGTTCAGTGCGATCTCTGAACCAATTTAACAGGTTCATTGGAAAGAATCAGGAAGAATCGACGTCTCAAATAATGAGGAACGGTATGTTTTTATGAAATGTAGTGAAGAAAATATTATGCTTTGGAATGTAGTAAAGCAAAGGTTTCCCCAAAATAAAAATAACAGTACAGATACTTGACAAATGTACTTAATTGTGACCCTGGGCCACAAAACGTAGTCATAAGGGTCAATTTTATGAAATTTAGATTTCTTCTCCTGATATAAATGATCTTTCCATTGATGTATGGTTTGTTAGGATAGGACAATATTTGGCAAGCAACCACTCAGAACAACCTAGCATTGTGCTGTCAAGTTTCACGCAAGCAATCACCCATCACATTTTCTTCAAACAAGAGAACAATCCATTTTATCTTTAGTTAAATATGCTCTGTCCTTCTTTCATAAGGGCCGTCCTATTTTTCTGTGTTTGTGAGCTGACTGCTGATAATTCAAGGCTGTGGTTTGTATCGCACACTTAATCAGTCCTAACAGTATCTAGTGTGTTGAAGTCACACACACACACACTTCAGACACATCCACACCACAATTCTGCTTTGTGGCTAAGTGGCCGTCACCACGGCAACATGACCATTTTCACGGCCGCTCGTTCCCGTCTGATGTTTATCTCTCCACGCAGGAGCTGGTGGAGGACGAGGCAGGCGGCGGCGTGGCAATAAGTGACACTAGCATGAGCTGGGACATGAACGCCGAGAAATTAGCAGGAACGGTGGGCAAACTCTGCAAGACTGAGTCGCAGACTCTCATGTCGCCTAGGTAACACACGACCTTCTATTCTCGCCTTACTGTTTTTCTTTTCTATCTGTTTTCTGTTGCAACCTCCCTCTCTCTCTCTCTCTCTCTCTCTCTCTCTCTCAGACTCCCTTTTTTCTGTCTGAACAATCCCCTCAGATGCAGTTGAATTTAATAATAGTCATTGTTCTCACATCTGGGTGTTTCTTTAACTACAGATAATTGTTAAGTGCGAAAACACGGTGCGATAAAAATTTACATGTGAATAAACTGGTGGTAATGCACCTGTTCAGACAGACGCAAATATTCACATGCCGTCCATTTATGGAGTTTTTTTTTTCTTTGACATGTTTTTTTTCCATTGCACTGCGAAAAACTCTGGCCAACCACTAAGATTTGCACTTTTAGTCACATGCCCATGTTAATTTCGTCAGCGAAGACTATGACGAAAAATATTTATTGACAAGCTTTAACCTCATGACGACAATAAGGTTAATAAACGATAACTGTGACAATATCAACATGCAACATCATTGATGACAAAAACGAGACTAAAATGTAATACAATTTTTATTTTTGTCGAAGAAACGAGGACAAAAATGAGGAACTAAATGTTACTAAAAAGTAGATTTGACACAGGACTAAGACTAAATTAAAAATGGTTGACAAAATGAACACTACAAGCCCAGAGCCACAGCTGTTGCATAAATCTTTGACTTGGTGAAGCAGACTCTTTTGCTACGTGACAGTAAATATAATTTGGAGTTGACCCTGTCTTGTCTTCCTGTGACAAGTGAATGTCAAACTGAAAGTTATGCAATGTTTTACATCACAGAGATGTTTCTGCTTTAATGTAAGCGCCACCTACTGTCGGGGAGTGAAACTGCATTTTCATTCAGCCTGTTTTTTCTTTTTTTAAGCACTGGTCTGAACAGACACATCATAAATGTGAAAATCTGACCAAATGTTTGTGCTGCACATTCATGCTTGTGTCAGTAGGCCTTTACTGAACAGTACAATTAACAGATTACAACTTTTTCTAAAATAATTTTTTTCTTCTGTTTTTATAGATGCCGTTAATTAAACATGTTTATTTCATGCCGACTTTAAACCAGCGAGTGTGAAAAGTGCGTTTTAAACAAGTTTATTTTCTAACTAGGACCGAAAGTGCTCAGTTGAAGAAACACCCATCTGTTATATTTCTCTTGTGGTCCATCACAACATCAAATCGTCTGTTCTTCCATGTAGTTTTCTAGTTGGTTGTTCTCACAGGCCTCTGCTAGATGGCATATGTGTGTGTTTGCATTGGCTAATGAGCTCATTAAGACTCAGTCCCCGAGCGATGGGCTCACAGACACTTTAGGAAATGTGGAACGCAGCAGCACTTTTTAGCCTCTTTCTGTGGCGCCTTGGGAGGCAGAAGATGCCACAAATTGTAATGCACGATCTACTCTATTACAGTGCTACAGATCTTAGTTCAGGCTGAAATAACCACCTTGAAGTGTTCTTCATCTGAGTTGAATATTGTATATTTATATCCAATCCAGCTCGTCAGTCACCATCTATTAAAACACACCTATTATCATCAGAAGGTTTTCACTTGGTTTTTCTCCTTGTTGGGTGACCAGTAAAACAGACAGTAAGCTGCAGCGACGTCCGCGAAGCACTTCCATGAAGGACAGACAGAACTCTAAAGCTCAGAGCGATCGCACCAGCAGCATCGAGAGCGAAACCTCTCCAGACTCCAGACTCATCACACAGGTTTGTGTAAGTGTGTGTTTGTGTCTCTGCTGGGATAAAAATAAGGAGATATAGGAAGACTGATTTATGTATAGTGCTCATTTTCTGACCTGATGTCCTTCCTGTTGCAGGTCCCAAGGAAATCAGTTTATGATCAACTCAACCAGATCCTGAACTCTGACGAACATCTGCCAGAGAATATCATTCTCATTAGCACTACAGACTGGCAGGGACAGGTGTGGTTTTTTACACTGCTTTTGTGTGTGTGTGTGTGTGTGTGTGTGCGCATTTTTGTGACAAATGAGGACATACATTTGTATAATGACAAGGGATGACATATGTATTACAAGGAGAAGGTGACTTTTCAGGACATTACCTCATGTCCCCACTTTTCAAAACGCTTATAAATCACACAGAATGGAGTGTATTGAAAATCTGAAATAGCACAAAGTTTCCTGTAAGGGGTAGGTTTAGGTGTAGGGCAATAGCACATACAGTTTGTACAGTGTAAAAACCATTACACCTATGGGATGTCCCCACTTTTCACAAAAACCAACGTGTGTGTGTGTGTGTGTGTCCGTCTAGTTTTCCAATAAAAGTACTGAAACATCCTAAAACAACATAAAATGTAATTGAGAATCAAAACCGTGTAATGAGAACACTTTTCAGAGAATTTATCTTGTATTAAGTTGCTTTTTTCTTGCCATACTGGCAAATAATTTCTTCTTGTTTTAACTGTAAACCTTACTGCATTTTGGTACATTTGAAAGTTTTTGAAAGTATTTTTAGTGGAAAAGTTTCAAGATTTTTTTAGCAACTTCTGTAGTCAAAGTAAATTATTTAATATGTAAGTTAGTGGATTAGTGTTTGATAGTATTTATTAGTGCTGTCAAACGATTAATCGCGATTAATCGCATCCAAAATAAAAGTATCTGTTTAAATAATATATGTGTGTGTCCTGTGTATATTTATTATGTATATATAAATATATACACACACACACACAGGCATGTATATATTTCAGAAAAATGTTTTGTTTATATATTAAATAGATTTATATATCAAATAAATTATATTAATATAAATATATACATGTAAATATTTTTAAAATAGATACTGTATGTGTGTGTATTTTATATATACATAATAAATATGCACAGTACACACATATATTATGTAAACAAAAACTTTTATTTTAGATGCAATTAATTGCGATTAATCGTTTGACAGCACTAGTATTTATTAGTATTCTAGTATTATACAATTTGGATACAATGAAGCCTTCAAAACAGTAACAGAGTTATAAGAGAATTATGGAGAGTTATAATTATAAAAAGAAAAGAGGAGACTTGTCCTTGATTTACTTGTCTCAGAGTTCACTTGATTCATTGAATAGTACATTATTATAATAAGAGGCGGTTATGATGGTAACAGGACTGACGCTTTAACCTGGGGATGCGAACTGTTTTTATCACTTGTCTTGTCTGTTTGGATTTATTTAGGCATTCGTCCTTCTCTGAGGCTGATGTGTCCCGCAGGGATATCCATTGCGTTCATCACAGTCCTCATAACTTGTTTTCATTCTCACTGTCTCTTTAGCACTCGCACTAATTCCCTCATGCTGCTTTTTGATCCGTGAACTCTGTTTCTGTGCAGTATTTGAGTGAGATTCTTCAGGAGCACAAGCAGCCTATTGTGTCCACCGTTTCCCCCGCAGATGTTCAGGCCGCCTTCAACACCATCGTCACCAGGATTCAACGATTGTAAGACTCACTGGCCACAGAGATTCCTCACTTCACCCTCAAAATACACAGATAAACCCTAGCACGCTTTATAAGTGAGAAAATTAATTGAGTGGGTATTTTTGTGAGAACTTGAATATGATTTTTTGTATCCCTCATGTATGTCATTGTGTCAGCTGCAACTGTAATGCACAGACACCACCCACCATTAAAGTGGCAGTGGCGGGCGATCAGAGTTACCTCAGCACGGTTCTTCGCTGCTTTGTGGAGCAGCTCGCCAACAAGACGCCTGATTGGTTGAGCTACATTCGGTTTCTAGTCATTCCAGTCGGTAAGCAGAATAAAGCATGTCCCAAAATTATCTCTCATATATTTGTTTTATTTTTATTTATTTTTTTTATCAGGGCTGTCAGTTTAACACGCCAACTTAATTAATTAGTTGCGAAAAAATAATGTGATTAAAATATTTTAACGCAGTTAACGCACTGGCCCCGCCCCAAAACTGTATCTTAAACAATCATGTATGAAATGATCATCTTACGTTTCATACACTTTCATACAGTCATACTGTTGACAAACATGCTGGGCAACAACTCCATAAATACAGTTATGCCCTAAAATTCAGGATATTGGGGCAAAAACTGACCCTGTATGAGCTTTTGTCTCATATTTATATCATATGATAAGCGATATCACAAGTAGCGAGAGCAATATCACAAGAGTGCTGTTTTCTTACGAAGAACACGAGTGCAAATATGATTTTAAACAACAGTTCAGTAAATAAAAAGAAGTTAATATTGTGTTATATTTTAAACACAATATTGTGTGTTTTGTTCAATTTTGCCAAAGAAAATATGACCTATAAAGTCACAGCACAATTGTTGTGCGTCTCTGAGCAACACAGCGGTGTTTAGTTTCTGAATGAACCTGCGTTTTGAACAAATCATGTGAATCAATGATTCAAAGCCCCTTTCATAAAGTGAATTCCTGAATGAACCGGTTGTTTGAACGAATCGACTCATAAACACATTTACCTCCAGCTGCTGGTAGTTTTAGCTTCTTCTTTAGAGTATCATTTCATTTATTTAAAAAAAAAAAAAAAACATTAAAGGGACAGTTCACCAAAAATAAATAAGTTAATTCTGTCATCATTTACTCACCCTCATGTTGTTTCAAACCTGAATGACTTACTGTCTTTTGCACAACATAAAGTAAGGTATTTTGGGGTAGGGGCGTGTTTGTTTTGGTGATTTCAAATATCAACATTGGCTTCCAGAAATCACTTACCCCACCTTTAATGTTAAGCCACCGTAGCCTAAACATTTAACACAATAATAGCTTTACATGATCTTTTGGGAGTATTTTTACAAGAAAATTTAGTTTGCGATTAATTTTTTGTTTGCAGCACCCTGTAAGTAATTAGATTAAAAAAAATGAAATGACTGACAGCCCACATTTTTATATATATTGTATAATATGCTAATTACAATGGGTTTTATAGCTGTTCTTATATACACCTCAATCAGCAAAACTGTATGTGTCAGAAAAATGTAAAGACAGATTTTTCATATTTCTGTTTTGGTGGCTTAATGGGAAGATTCACACAATTCAATTAAAACATGTATTATGTTCCTAATAGAGCTGCCACCCAGCTGGTGGGATTATTTATGCGCCAAAGCCAGTATGCAGTCATATTTGGTGTTTAATGAGTGTTTGTTTTGCACTTTGGTGTGATGTGAAAGACAACTACTTTATTCTGCGGGATTTCTTCAATGTGAGCAAAATGTACTTTGTTTTTGATCAGGTTGTCATCCACTGGCTAAGTACATCTCAACATTTGACAGTAAGTTCAATAACATCTTCATGGACGCCGGATGGAGGGACGTGTTCGGGAGGTTAGAAGCTCCTAATTCAGGTTAGCGCGTTTGCTAATATGGACTCTTCAAATGATTTCATGCCTTTGTTATCTGATTTGATGCTGGTACTTAATGCGTGTGATTTTTAAACATTTCTACAGATAATATTGATGTGGCCGGACGTGTCTCGCAGTATCTGGCCGGAGCCAATCTCTCGCACCAGTTCCCTATTTCTGAAGCTATGCTCACCTATAAACAAAAAAGGTATGGTCTTGTAATATGTGCGTGCGTGAAAATATGTAAGTAACGATGTGGCATGTGTCAGTTATACTTAAATGTAGTGTTTGTTTGTTCACCATCTGGCCAAAATAAAGATGTATAAAGTATGTCCTGAATCTAAATGCAAGGGTTAAGCTTACAAAATTTACCAAATGTCCAAGCCATATTTTACCCCAAATTCAAAAGAAAAATAAATTAAATTGTATTTCAGTTCAATAAAATTAAGGCTTTTATTTTTGAAAATACCTTTGTATTTACAAAATTCTGTATTACAGTAAAGCCAATTTTACCAGGGGACCCTCGTCTAAACTAGATTGGGCTAGTTTTCTGTAGGGTTTTCTTGTGAATACCTGCAAGCAAAGAATCTAACAAAAATGACCACTGACAATAACAAAAAAGCACAATTGTGCCGATACACTGCAGCAGTGACAATTCAGGCAATGAATAAAATAATCTCAATAAACCTCAAATACAAATCTCTTTTTTTAATGCAAAATATAAATTCTTATTCGGTCTGTTTTTGGGGTGAAATGTGGCAAAGACATGTTTTATGAGATTCTCTCAATGAATTATTATGGGTATCATAATTGGTCCATACAGTAGATCAAACAATCAGTTGCACCTGCATTTTCTTTTTTTAATGATGTCACTCGTTTGTTTGATCTGGTTTTATTTTGTCATTGAGAAGTGGACGTGTGTTGAGGATGGCGCAGTAACTGTTATGCTTTGGGTTTTTCTTTTGTTTTTGCCTTCAAGGAAGAGAAGTTTGTATTTTGATTTTTACATCAGGTACCTAATCGTGTGTTTGGGTTGACGTTTTAATGTTTGCTGTGGTTTAAATCACTCATGCTCTCAGTATGTTAACCTCACACACACCTGTCTGCGTGACTACTAGTTTTTTCTCACTGTGTGTTTTGTGTTCATAATTCAGTCTTTTTGTGTCTTTAACTGATTTAGTGTGGTTTGGGTTTAACAGGTTTGGAGATGGTGAGAGAGTTTGAAAAGAGATGAGTGAATTAGGGTGGTTTAAAAGTGTGGTAACTGAAAGGTTGCAAGCGCTGGCTAAATGCCTTCTTATTAGAACAGGTTTTGGAATGATTTGGGACTGTGAAAAACAGATATCCAAATATTGGATGAATAACGAAGCACACGCACACACAGGCTGGAACATAAATCTGTGATAGTCTGCAGAAGGACAAGCACAAATACAGAAGGTCACACAACCAATTATCACTTTGAAGCCGAACAAAATAGAGAAAGATGAAGGGCGATATAGAGAGAAACCCGAGGGTACAAGTGATGAAACGCCTATAGAGAGACAACAAAGAGAAATCGTTATGCCGCAGGTGTGTCATCAGACCACATTAAAATATCAACAATAACTCCAACCCTTCCTCAACATCGTTTTACAATCGTATTAGCTGACGCATCAGAGCAGAGCTAAAATAAACATTTAACAGTGTTCAGAACCCATTTTATTTCTGTAATGTTGTGCATTACATGTTCGAAGTGAAATAGGACATTCAGCGAGAAAAATACATGTACGACGGAACTTGATTTCACTCGTTGAGAATTGATTAGACGTTCTTGAGGTCACATTTTACAATTTTGTAAATTTTGCAAGCAAATCAAAACTCGAAGTTTCTAACAACAAGTGGGGGAGAAAAAAAAGATTTCAGCAAACCTCTCAAACATTAAACACTCACTTTTGGAAATTTCAAAGTCATGTGGCGTGATAGGGCTGGGCGATTTGGCCATTTTCAATTTTTCACAACGTTTGACCGATTCTTGGATTTTTTACGATTTTCAACTTGAAAATGTAACTACAACATGATTCAAGTAACTTTTTCTTTATCAAGCCTCTAGTTACAGAAAATTATATGCCAAGTTATATGAAGTTGGCAACATGATGTAAATGTTAAACAAATCACCTGTTAAATATCTTTGCAGAAAAGATGCATGAACTACAACTACATCTTGTACAAACGTGTCTTATACATATTATATGGTCAGCAGTAATACCAGGAAAATGCTTTTAAAAAATCTCAAAAGTCAAGGTAATTCAAATTGAAATTACTTAAGGTAAGTAGATTTTATTAACTATAAATGTTCTGTAAAAACAACAGCAGATTTTAGCCTATCACCAGGATGCAAACATGAAATATCAGACATACAGTAGGCTAGTAGTTCTTTACAGGTTTTTATTCGATTGCTGCTTTTCCATTGTGTTTTCTATGTAAACATGGACGCACACGTTTGTCTGTTGCTATTCTACTGCCCGCGTCGCATCTTTGCTAACATAAAAGCACATTTTGTGTGAATGGTGTCTAGCGATATGAGTGTGTCACATGTAAGCGGTTAATTACGTGCGACGGCATGCATTGGATCGTTCTTTTCTCTTTACTGTTATCATTGGCATATTGTCAAAGTGTCTAATTCTCACATCTGGTAATATTTCTATTCAAAATCGCAATTCCTCGATTTATAAAAAATAAAATCGTGGCAAAACATTAAATTCGAATTAAGCGATAAAATCGAAGAAATCGCCCAGTCCTATGGTGTGACCAACGAAACGTTCAGGAAAAATAAAATAAAACAGGAAATCATGTTATAGAGAGATTGGCTTTTTGCATAGGTCAATAAGTCTCTTAAAATACCAAATAATTATTAAATAAATATGATGTCATGTGGTGCGACTCTACATTAATTTGATATTTGTCTGGCTACAGGTGACGACTCAGTGCCAGCTCTGTTTTTGTCAATTACAATCGACTAAACTTGGACGTTCCTTGTGTTCGGGTTTCTTGAGTGTTGGAGAGCAGCTTCTGTCAGTTGTTGACCACTTTTGGGAAGAGACATGAAAGATTAAAAGATTATATAGCAATGAGTTCAATGATGAAGCGCCCCCATAGCCTGCGGCCTTACACCCCCCTGATTGGTGGAGGATGTAAGAAGCTATCCCAGCGTCCTCTCATGGCATGAGCCCTCACACTCACTGTGGCCTCACAGCACTCTGTCAACTAGAGGGCACCGCTCTGTGTCACACTATCTGATCTGACACCCCCATTCTCACCCCCCACACCCCGATGACGTCACACGCATCTCTCAGACCATCCGCCCTCACTGACAGCGTAACGTTACACGTCCTGTCAGCCCTGTGCTAACCATTCCCTCCTGTTTGACCTCTACAGCCCTGACGAAGACTCCTGCCAGAAGTTTGTGCCATTCATCGGGGTGAGAAATGCTTTCTCTTTCACTTCCTCTCTGTTGTTGTTCTAGTGTGAGCTGCACTTTCCACAGATATACTTGGTTGTCCCATTACAAAAGCATTAGAGGCATATATCCCATGTTTGTTGATTTTCCCTTGTCACACAAAGCAACAAATTCCAAATACATAACCTCATTTAATTTTCTCAAGTTTCACACAAATGTGTTAGTTCCATTCAACCCTGTTACCAGAGCTATTGTAACTAAAAGTTATATGTCACATGTTGTTTATGTAATGTTTATTGCAGGAAAATAATGAAATCACTCACATTTGTATTCAAAGATTACAAGTTTGGCAACAGGGTTGCAAAAATTGCAGACCTCATTAAAAACATTTTTACTTCCTTTTTCCTTCTTTTGCTTCCTTTAAAATAAAAAAGCAAGACTTACAATTTTTTAAGGCTATTTTTATAGCAAACTAGAGCAAATTATGTGCTGGTTACTGTATATTGTATATGCTGTATAATGAAATATTTGAAATAGAGTTGTGTGAAGATAAAAGTTGTCATGATTACATTGCATGTGTATATTTCCAGGTATCATCTAAAAAAAAAATGTATAGTTTTTAACCCAATTTGTGTAATACTTTTGGCATTTTGATCAAAAGCAAGATGTTATAAATCACAGTTGATATGACTAGTGCATTGCATTGTGGGGTACAGCATTGTGCACATGTTTGGTTCCTGTTTGCCCATATTTGGTTTTGTTCCGGTTCTTCTGCTTAGTTCATTATTAGTCTATCATTGTTTATTCCATTGGTCTGTCTTGTATTAATCATCTTGTTTCCTCATTAGTTTGTGTTCTGTATAAGCCTTGAGTTCAGTAATCGTCTTTGTCGTGTCTTAAAGTAAAATTATGTTTATGCTGTTTATTCTGTTGTTGAATACGTTTGCACCATTAAAGAACCTGATTATTCTGAAGCCCTCGTCTTCCTGGATCAGCATCGCGTAACAGTATGCTGTTCCAAACATAACTGACCTATGTAATTTAGGATTCGGATGTGCTTTCTTGCAGTTGGTGAAAGTGGGAATCGTGGAGCACAGCTTATCTACATCAGGTAGGATTTACTTGAGTCAAGAACACAATGAAAGCAATAACAGCAGTGAAAGATGATTGATTTGTTTCTGTGTGCGTGTCGTCTGGCAGTGGACTCTGATGATGTAGTGATGGTGGGCAGTGTGAACATGCTCTCCTCACCTCCAGCACAGACGGGAACACCGTACGGGAAAGACATGACCTCCACACCTCCGTCATCCCCCTCCGTTTCTGCCAGTCTCTCTGGAGCAGGGTACGAGGAACTGTGTATGTGCTTGTGAAAATGTGTAGCGTAAATGCCAATGAATCCTGGTTGTTGTCCCAGACAACAAATCGTAAATAAATGAGCCTGAGGATGAGTCTAACATGACCACTCATCCCTTTTACCAAAGTTATTGCAAGAAAATATGAAGTGTTACCAAAATCAGTGCAAAGACCCAACATAATATAAACCATTTCAATGGGAAATGAGGTTGGAAATGGAAATGTATTAAATTATGGGTTATGAAAGGTTCATATTTTGGTTTTGGGAGTCCCCAACAACAGGTTGACATGCATGCAAGGTCAAAAAAACACTTTCATTGTCTTATGCATTTATTTTTACCTTCCTTGCTCAACGACTCACAAATGATTCGCTCACGATTCATTTTTGCAAACCCCTCCTTTGTGTGACGCTAATCTGCGGTGATTGGTCGATTGGTCTCATTTTCATTTAATCTCGCCTGTAAAGCCTGATAAAGCAGCGTTTGTGAGCGCAGTGCTGCTTTGTGTACAGCGTTACCGGGCAAACCGCTATTTTTACCGCTTCAAAAGTGGCACCTAGTGGCGAAGAATGAATTTGCATTTTCATTCAGACCAACCTGAAAAGACCAACAAGTGGGCGGCAATATGTTAATATTTCATGTTGACCTCAAAAACCTTGGGATTCGTTTCAATGATTCAGAGTCGACTCTTTCTTTTGAGAGACAATAACTTTAAACACGGTGCACTTTCAGATTTAAAACTTTGCAAGATGTTAAGCAAGTGGCGAGTCGTATCCATAACAACAAAAACAAGGAGAAAAAAGGAAAAGATAGCCAGCAGACAGATCGTACTAGTTTCAGAGCACAAGGAGTTGTATGATATGAGTACAAAACTATATCTAGTCTAAAATATGCCACAAACGTCGTTGTGAACCGACATTACCCTCCCCGTTAACTTCAAAAGCCGACATTTCTGCAGCACACAGCGCTAGGCTACCTTTGCAGCTGTTGTTATAGCAACAAAAGATGCCCTCGGCTGCTATTTGAAACCAAAATGCTGCCAGCTTTTTATTTGACTAAAAAAGCGCTCGTCAACTTTTTCTTGTCTAAAAAGACGCTAAGTGTGAACACACCCTTACTGTAAATCTACTTCACAGTTAAATCTCAAACATATGTGTATGCAGTTCTCCAGGCACCGGTGGTGAGGTGATGGGTCTTCAAGTGGACTATTGGACGTTACAGGGTGCAGAGAAGAAGAAAGAAAGTGAGAAGAGAGATGTGGGAATCAAGTACACGCTGAAGAGCAACTTCCGCTCGCTGCAGGTTTCACGAATTCCCAACGGAGGGGAGCCTACACCTCCTCCTGGAATGGCCATGACCGTTGTCATGAAGGAGAAAAACAAGAAAGGTGTGTTAAAATGAGCTGCTTAATTTGTCTCCCGTGTGCTGTTACTGCTGCTTTACATCTGGTTTCCTTCTCCTCTCAGTGATTTTCCTGAGCAAGAAGCCAAAAGAGAAGGATGTGGACTCTAAGAGTCAGGTGATAGACAGCATCAGCAGACTCATCTGCACCGCTAAACACCAGCACACCATGCTGAAGGGTAAACCACACTCAGACACACACCTACACAACTCAATGTACAAACCCCCAGTAGAGCATGTTCATAGTGAAAGTGTAATATGTTAGTTGTATTCTACTGCCACCCTGTGGTCACTTGTCTAGTGTGATTTTTGTCTTAAAATGTTGCATGTGTCCTTATTAAAATGGTGGGTTTCTATTATAATAGTAGTTAAAGTTTGGAGTCAGTAAGCGATTTTTAAGAAGTTGATACTTTTATTCACCAAGGATGCATTAAATTGACTGATAGTGTCAGTAAAGGCGTTGATAATGTTACAAGTAGTTATATCAAATAAAATGCTGTTCATCTGAACTTTCTATTCATCAAAGCATACTGAAAAAATTCACAGTTTCCACAAAAATAATAATGTTTTCAACATTGATAATAACCACAAAAGTTTATTGAGCAGCAAATCAGCATGTTATACTGATTTCTGAATGATCATGTGACACTGAACACTGGAGTAATGCTGAAAATTCAGCGTTTCATCACAGAAATAAATGGCATTTTAGCATATATTCAAATAAAAAATGGTTATTTTAAAGTTTTACTGTATTTTTGATCAAATAAATGCAGCCTCTATAGGCATAAGACTTCAAAAACTTTTTTTTTTTAATCTTACTGACCTCAAAGTCTTTAACAGTAGGCTATATCATAAATACTGTATTTCAATATTTATTACAGTCAGAGCTGGGTAGATTACTTACAAATTGTAGTCCATTAATGATTCCAAATCACACGACAAAAAGTAATCAGACTACTTTTTGATTACTTTTAACGTAACTTGTATTTCACATTGATTTAAATAGAATAATATTGTACCATATTGATATTAAAATGCCAAGAAAATATATTCCATTCGTTGTTATTAACAACATAAAGTGAATTAAGCATTACATTATGTCAAGGTTTCCCAAACTGGGTTTCGTGAAAGAACTGCGGGGAGTTTGTGGGTTTAAAGAAAAGTTATTGAATTAATGAAATCATAAAAATGTCAAATAAATAATAACATCAATCAAAATAAAAAAATACATGTTTTGTTTACCTGAATGTCATGTTGGCATTTTAGAAAAGTAAAATTTAAATGATACAAAAAAAATCAATAAATTATGCATAATTTATTGCTAGTATGTGAATAAATATAATCAAGTAATCAATAAAAAAGTTGGATTACAAGTATTTTAAAATCTAATTTAATCTAATTACAAGTACATCATTTTTGGAGTCTGGAATTTTGGTTCATGGAATGTGATTCAACCTATTTTGGTAAGATTTGGTGAACAGAAAATCTGTATAAGACATGATTGTAGTGTGTTTTTATAGTAATTCTGTGTTTGGTATTAGATATACACTGCCCTCCAAAAGCTTGGCCCTAGAAAAGTGGGGTTTTGGACAATATTGGCATGAATCCTTTTTTAATTTGTGATAATTTTGCACTGATAAGGGACAACACAAACTAAGAAAACATATTTTATTACATAAACAGTTTATACATAGAAAAAACTTGAATTTGCGATTCATCATAATATCCAGCATTAGCAGCTATTACAGCTCTGCATAATCTGGGCATCCGAGCTGTCGGTTTATTCAAACATTGACTTGATCCTGTATATTACTCCAAGCCTCCTGAAGGATTGGCCAAAGATGATTCTCACTGGTTGGACACTTCTTACGGACCTCATGGTCCAGTTCCTCTCATAGTAGCTCAGTTGGGTTGAGGTCGGGTGATTGGGGAGGCCATTCCATGACAGACATGATGCAGCTGACTGTTTCCTCTCCAAATAGGATTTGCACAGCTTGGAAGTGTGCTTGGGGTCATTGTCTTGTTGTGAAGCCAAAACCACACTTTACCAGGGGTGTTTCCAAACTTTTGGAGGGCAGTGTATTATTGTGTGTCATTTTGATATTGTCTTTGTCTCTGCAGTGTCCATCGACGGCGTAGAGTGGCACGACGTGAAGTTTTTCCAGCTGGCCGCTCAGTGGCCGACTCACGTGAAACACTTCCCTGTAGGAATCTTTGGCTACAGCAAGCCCATGTGACCTGCTGCTGCTTCTTCAGCACGAGGGGAAGTTACAGATGTGGGATAAAACAGACAAATGGATTTTCCTGTGGAAATGGTCAATTTAAAAGCCTGTGTCCTCGACAGAAATGTTGTCCGTGCTGTTACTTGTCATTTTTGTTGCTTTGGCGGTGGAAGGAACATTGGCGTGTCTTTTATTTCAAGATCAGCAGCACATGTTGTGGTAGGAATCATACCGGCACGTACGGCAGCTTCAGTTTGCACTTTGTCGGGTTAGAGTTTGTTATTATTTCTGTGAAATTTTCCGTGTTGATAATTGTTCTGTGTACAATATTATAGGGTGGGATTTATGAAGTGAGCTTGATTGAATTTGCATCCAAAACGTTTGGTAATGTCGTTAATATTTACAAGTGGGAGAGGTTAAAGGAATAGTTTGCCCATCAACAGTTCTCCATAGGTCTTAAATCTCATTCTGTGCCAGTTTTGATGACAAAAAAATTCCGTTTTGGGTGAACTGTTCCTTTAAATGACAAGTGGGAGGAGTTCAGATGCAAGTGGGAGGGGCCACAGAACTGGTGGGAGGAGTTAATGTTACTGTTTATGTTTGCTGAATGATTTTAGCATAGCTGTGAATTCTAAAGTGCACGTCCTTTAAATTTGAATAACGTGAACACTTAGATTAAGAAAAGTGTGTTTGGTTATGTAATACAGTACTTTATAATTT
>NC_136737.1:31146633-31159133 GCF_936440315.1 Barbus barbus
GCTGTATGGATTACCAATGTTCACGCTCATCTTTTCTCTTTGTAGTTCTTTCTGACTTCTATCTTCAGACCTTTTTCAGCTTCTTCGGCCTAAATCATGATAATAACTGTCTATATAGTCCGTTCTCTTCACTTTTTGCTCTTCACATCTCCATGTAAACAACAAAAACATGAATTTGTGGAAAAGGTGTGGGAATTTCGTGGGGTGTTTCATCATCGTCAACTACTGGCCTGGCTTCATTAGCACAGAGGGGGGTTTTTTCTTCTTTGTTTGTTTGTTTTGTTTTGTTTGCTCCAATGAAACAAGTTTTACTTAATTTTTTGTGCTATTTTACTCATTCTGAATGGTCCAAGAATGCACATCAATTAGGACAAAAAAACTCGATGTGGGTGCTTCCACCACACAAGAATAGGGATGAAAACTTCAAAGTAGGCACACCACAGCTCCAGAGATATAGAAGTATTTAATTATTTATGCATTTTTTTTATTCTATCCTTACATTTTATTCCTTAATTACAGTCATGTTTACAAACACTCATAGAAAGTACACAAATCTGTATCATGTATGATTGTGCTGCATTGTAATTAAAGCAGAGCTCATCTCAGTGTTGAAGCTCAGCTGGGACTGATGTTTAGTCCTTCACATGGCCTTGTGTGATTCTTTGGAGCACATGAATGATCCATTATATCTGTTATGCATACAGTAATTATAGCTGCTTCTTATTAAACCATTTAGAATAATTAAATAACTGACTGAAGCTATGGAATTGATTATAAAAAGGCCAATAATAAAATTCCATGTCAACTTGAATATTTGTAAAAGCAGTTTTTAAGTCACGTGCACTTCTGTGTTCTGCCCGCAGATGGCAGTGAAATCACAGTAGACTGTGTTTTATTATTTTTCTGTTAATAAATACCAACCCGGAGATTGATATGTGATGTGTGAACCTCATAGATACCAAACACACTGATTGAAGACTAAGTGTAATTCCAGCATGATTTATTTGCCTTAAATTAAATTTATCTGTAAATTATCAGAGTTTTTCCTCTAGAGGTCTAGTTTATGAATATTTATTATGTGACGTTTGATGTTGCTTGGTAATTTTCCTGAAATGTCCAGTCACACAGTCTCATTAATATTCATAACCGAGTGTCCAGCGTCCTATCAGTCGAAGCGCCGCCCACTTACTGCTTCCAGCCAATCAGTAAAGCCCGTCACGCTACCTCATTAATATTAATGAGCCAGCCTTCTCCGTAGTAGGATTGGCTGAGCGCAGCCGCAGAAAGTGCGCAGTGCCGGTCCATCTCTCGGTGCTGCTGACCTCTCCTAGCCCGCTTCTGGACACGGGATGTGTTTTCTCTCAGCTCGGCCTTGATTCAACACGGTGTCGGACATTAGTGCAGTGGACGCAGCGGGGATCGTAACAGGTATGTTATGATATGTTAATGAGAGTGTCTCAGTGTTAATACTCCGAGGTAATCGTTGTATTCATACTGTAATGTTCAGTTTGCATTTAAAAGGGTGTGTTATATAGGGGAAAAGGCTCTTAACCGCGGTTTTCTGTGGTAGTGTTAGTAATATGCTTGTGCTTTCTGTCATAAACTCAGATGATTGTACAGTGACCTATGGACTGTGTCTCGCATGCATCAGCAGTTATGCATCAGGACAACACCCCATCCTCACACTCATCCCATGCACATAAACACCTGGAATACAGATCTAATGCCTGCTCTGTCTAACAACACCCTATACACACTTGCACACTCATAAACACTCAGTTCAGTAATGTTTACTGTCTCTGACTACACCCTGGCACTGTTAGATCATCACACAAACACATTTCTGCTGCTTCTAGTGTTCAGACATGTTCTTACACTCTGCTTCATGTGCTAACATCTATATTAATTAGTTTTATTCAGAAATATAAGCATTATGACCTGACTCAGGACTGGTTGCACCAGTAATCCAGTTATTATTACAAGAAATAATTAAAAAAATACAGGTAATTAGAAAAAGACACATTCTAAATAAGATACACAGAATACATTATAATGTAAATACTCCTAAATATAAATACAAATTATAAATACAAAAAAGGAGTAAAGAGTAAACACTATACAACAATTTACACAGTTCTTTATGCATTATACAGTGATATGCTGTAATGAACAGCACTGCAATACTTATTTCTGAATTAAAATTCAGTTTGATGTTGTTTTTGGAAGATAATTCAAAAATGGATTGATATCATAATGAAGTAAATAAAATAAATAAATCAATCAAAAGTTTATAAAATATTTGAACAAAACCGCTTATTGATATTTGAAAAAATGTTTGTCTGGCTGTTCACAGTAACGTGATGCAACAAACATCCAGAAACATATGGAGAAAATAAAACACACACCCACAAATTACAAAATGACACATAAACAAGATATGCCATATGTATTAAATTCAACAATATTTGAAAGAGTAAGCACTAAACAACAGTCTATATAATTCTTTATATATTAGGGACATATTATAAACAAGATGCACTATATATGAAGAGTTAATTTGCAAAAATAGATCATATACATTAGTATATAATTCTATGGATTTAAGATTAGGTTTTAACATAAACCTATATTTTGAGTTAATCTCAGACCAGGGGCGTTGCTCTACAGGGGCACAGGCTCCCATTACTTTTCCTATCACTTTTTTCTTGAAAGCCTGCTGTGTGCAAGAAGTGTGCAACACAATGCACTGTACAAACTACCATTGCTTAAACTACTATTCTTACAGTGCAACAATACTAAGGAAGGTAAATATGTATGTTTGAACATTTCTAAGTATCTTTAATATACTTAACATGAATATTTACATTGTTTACGGCATTAATGGCATACACTGTATGGAAATAATAAAAGCAGGGATAATTGTTTCTTGCACATCTGCATTCTTCTACATTACACAATGATAACAATGAATAATTACATCTTTTCAAGAATTTACAATTACAATATTTCAAGAAACCAGTCATTTTATGGCTGCAACTAAAACAAAGAGCATATTTAATCTAGAAACAAACAAACAAAGGCATTCCCCGGTTTCTCAGCCAAGTCCAAACAAGGTTGGTTCATTTTTTGAGCATTTAATTGCACTGCCTATAATAGCACCAGAGGCTTGCGGTGGTGTTTTAAAATGTATATATATATATATATATATATATATATATATCCAGGTGCTGGTCATAAAATTAGAATATCATGAAAAAGTTGATTTATTTCAGTAATACCATTCAAAAAGTGAAACTTGTATATTAGATTAATTCATTACACACAGACTGATATATTTCAAATGTTTATTTCCTTTAATTTTGATGATTATAACTGACAACTAATGAAAGTCCCAAATTCATTATCTCAGAAAATTAGAATATCAATTAAGACCAATGCAAAAAAAATGATTTTTAGAAATGTTGGCCAACTGAAAAGGATGAACATGAAAAGTATGAGCATGTACAGCACTCAATATTTAGTTGGGGCTCCTTTGGCCTGGATTACTGCAGCAATGCGGCGTGGCATGGAGTCGATCACTCTGTGGCACTGCTCAGGTGTTATGAGAGCCCATGTTGCTCTGATAGTGGCCTTCAGCTCTTCTGAATTGTTGGGTCTGGCGTATTGCATCTTCCTCTTCACAATACCCCATAGGTTTTCTATGGGGTTAAGGTCAGGCGAGTTTGCTGGCCAATCAAGAACAGGGATACCATGGTCCTTAAACCAGCTACTGGTAGCTTTGGCAGTGTGTGCAGGTGCCAAGTCCTGTTGGAAAATGAAATCTGCATCTCCATAAAGTTGGTCAGCAGCAGGAAGCATGAAGTGCTCTAAAACTTCCTGGTAGACGGCTGCGTTGACCTTGGACCTCAGAAAACACAATGGACCAACACCAGCAGATGACATGGCACCCCAAATCATCAATGACTGTGGAAACTTTACACTGGACCTCAAGCAACGTGGATTATGTGCCTCTCCTCTCTTCCTCCAGACTCTGGGACCTTGATTTCCAAAGGAAATGCAAAAATTACTTTCATCAGAGAACATAACTTTGGACCACTCAGCAGCAGTCCAGTCCTTTTTGTCTTTAGCCAAGGCAAGACGCTTCTGACGCTGTCTCTTGTTCAAGAGTGGCTTGACACAAGGAATGCGACAGCTGAAACCCATGTAAGTAAGTAAAATTTATTTGTCACATACATAATCATACAGAGTATAACCAGCAGTGAAATGTATGTATTATAGGAAGAGATACAGCGTGACATGAGGAGAGGGGGGAGAAAAAAAAAATTCACAGACTATATTCTTATGAGAATACAGTGTGAGAACAGAAAAAACACCCCAGCAACAAAAAGCACATAGTCAATCAACAACATAGTCACACGACTGCAACAGGGGAGTAATCCAGTTCCGGCAAGCAGCCATCCGGTCCTGCAGCCATTCTCGGCGCCGGTCGGACCCGCGTGTCAGGCTGGCGGAACAAAGCGGCGAAGGCAAGGGATCGGGGGTAGGAGGTGAATGCATATCTGTGTGTATGCGTATGTGTGTGTATGTGCCTGTGGAGCCGCCACGCTGGCATTCAAATCAAGTTGTCTCAGTCCGCAGAATGTGATGGCGACACAGCACGTTGCTATGGAGACAGCCTTGATCAGGACCCAGACAGAGTCAACAATCTGCAGGTGTCTGTGGAAGGGTGGAAGGAATGCAAGAGCGTCACCCTGCAGTGCTCTTCCCGGGTTGTTTCCCAACACGACCTTGTCCGAGGCCGTGCTGTTTTGAGAGAGCCGAAAGAAGATAAGATTGTTTAGTCTTGGTGTGAGTAGCCGTATTCCAATTTTCACAGCACCTCTCTTCCTCCAAATCCATCAATTTTTCTTTTCAAATCCGAAAGCTTCTCCGTGATAGTCTCCATATTGCGGTTAATAGTCTCAGTCTCTGAGCTGACCGCTCTGCCCACTGCTTCAATCATAACGGGCAGCCTAGTGAGGCTTTTGACAGCTGTACCCGTTTCCTGAATTTTACGATAACCCAGGGCAAAGCCTAATCCAATCAGCAGAAGACCTGTTATCATGGTTCCGAATAGGTAGATATCTTCAATGTCCTCCACGGAAAGAGCCGCCAGACACACGACCCGCCACCTTTCCCATGCGTCCATCGTATATCCAGCTGCGAACGTCCCACTGGGACAATCAGGTTCCCCTAAACTTCTCATTGAGAAAATTGTGTCAATTGCATTGAGAGACCAGTTGATCAAATCCATGATTTTTCAGTTTGGAGAGCAGTGCAGAGAGAGTCTCTCAGGTATTAGACAATAGACAATAGACGAGACGAGAGAGCAAAGCAGGGAAGGGAAGGTAAGGGAAGGAGAGGGAGAGAAAAAATGCGACCGCCTTCGCTGAGAGCCAAACGAGAATAAGTCTTGCATATGTCTGTGCGTAGTGGTTCTTGAAGTACTGACTCCAGCTGCAGTCCACTCTTTGTGAATCGCCCCCACATTTTTGAATGGGTTTTGTTTCACAGTCCTCTCTAGGGTGCGGTTATATCTATTGCTTGTACACTTTTTTCTACCACATCTTGTCCTTCCCTTCGCCTCTCTATTAATGTGCTTGGACACAGAGCTCTGTGAACAGCCAGCCTCTTTAACAATGACCTTTTGTGTCTTGCCCTCCTTGTGCAAGGTGTCAATGGTCGTCTTTTGGACAACTGTCAAGTCAGCAGTCTTCCCCATGATTGTGTAGCCTACAGAACTAGACTGAGAGACCATTTAAAGGCTTTTGCAGGTGTTTTGGGTTAATTAGCTGATTAAAGTGTGGCACCAGTTGTCTTCAATATTTAACATTTTCACAATATTCTAATTTTCTGAGATACTGAATTTGGGACTTTCATTAGTTGTCAGTTATATGAATATATAATGAATGAATCTAATATACAAGTTTCACTTTTTGAATGGTATTACAGAAATAAATCAACTTTTTCGTGATATTCTAATTTTATGACCAGCATCTGTATAAATCCATGTACCCGTTACAATTTTTTTTTCGTATCAAGTAATCAAAATTATTTTTATTTTATATTTTAAATAATAATTATACATTTCATAGTGTTTTTATGCATTTTTCCATTTATTCCAAAATAATAATGAAAGGCAGTTACAATTTGAACAATATTTTGGAAAGACTTCATTAGTTAGGCTAACATTAGTTAACATGAACTAATAATGAACAATACAACATTTATTGATCTTAGTTAGATGCTATTTACATGAAGTGAGAATAACTATAGATTCAATTTACACTATGTTAAAATAGCAGGATGTTCTGCTATTTATACTACTTATTTAAAATAGTGGCAATTATCTGCACATTAGTATTGTAGAACATTATAAAATGCAATAATAACATTGAGAGTAAATTATCATTTTAATTCAAATTGAAGTCTGGTTGATCTGATGATACTCAGAATGAAATGTCATGTGGTGCGACTCCCCAAAATGTAATGATATTTATGAAGATGTTCAAGTTGTAGGGAATTTAAGTGTAAACTTTTGTTGAAAATAGTAAAAAAGTATTTTCAAACTGTATTAAGACCAATATGAATACCACTTTGTTTTACATTCAATTTTTCCTTTTTAATTTGATAAATTATTATTTGTCATCGGCCCAGATACATTTGAAGCGTGCAGGTAAGGACTTGCCTGTAATATGCATTAGAGGCCATAAGTCACATCTAGCTCCAGCCTGTTATTGAATTCAGAAGACTGGAGGAAGCAAACCCTGCCCCATTGACTCATGATTGGTGAATCACAAAGCTGACTGTAGGTTTTCAGGAAACAACATACTGCTTTTGTATCAGGTTTCAGCATCTAGAGAATTGCATTGATTGAAATCTTCATTCAGTGTAGTAACAGTCACAAGGCATGCAGCAGTTTAAAGACTGAATCCACAGGGATTGACAATGGCACTGACAGCATAAATGTAGAGGATCCAATGATATTATGTATATATTAGTTATGTATAAAAAAAAAATATTTTCTCATTACTGTAATAAGAGTAATAATGGAATTTTTCTGCATGAAGATAATTTTCTTTAATGTAACACGAAATGTTTACAGAAAACAAAGGCCATTTTTCTTTACCCTTAGTCATAATAACATAATACTGAACCAATACTGTAAGTTTTAATAGCACAGCCATCACTGCACATCCACCTTGTGTTTTCCATCTCTCAGATTTCATCACTGATTCAATATTTGTGTTCTATTTCTGTTTCATTGTTGCCATGGATATTGGAGAGGGATGAGTGGTTAGTTCAGTAGAGGCATTCACACATACATTCACTCAGTCTGAACAGATTTTAAAACACTTGTCGACTTTGTAAATGGTTACAGAGAAAGACTGGGCATCATAAACTAAAATACTGAAGATCACACATTAAAAGACTTTCAAGTTGTTCCAAACACAACAAACTCATGCAGAAACATGCATTGTGTGAAAATGAATGTCACGCATATGCACATGTTTGATATTGGATGGAATTATGGTCTGAAGCTAAAAGATCTGATACTGTGACGATCATAGACTACCAGATTTCTTTTTTTTTTAATCTGTCAATTTAAACTGCCCAAAATCTACCAACTGACCATGACTTTCAGCAACTATAACATGGACTAAACTGAGGCAAAAATCTGGGCAAAAGTCACGTTGTGTTTTCCAGCCTTAATTTTCCAAACTGTTCACCTTAGTAGTGAAAAAATGCCATCCAAGATGTAGATGAGTTTGTTTCTTCATCAGATTTGTAGAAATATAGCATTGCATCACTTGGTCAGTAATGGATGCTCTGCAGTGAATGGGTGCCATCAGAATGAGAGTGATAAAAACATCACAATAATCCACTTGTGAAGCAAAAACCTGCTTGATTGTAAGATTTCTTAACTTCAAACAGTTGCTTTTGATTAAAATACAAGTGCATAATCCATAATAACCCTTCCTCCAGTGAAAAAGTGAGCCATCTCGTCTGAATCAGAAGAATATTTTTGTCCAGAAGTGATGGATTTGTTTCTCACAAACTCACAGCTTTTGTCTTCTCAAGACATTAACTGATAGACTGGAGTGGTGTGGATTATTGTGATGTTTTTATCAGCTGCTTGGACTCTCATTCTGACGGCACCCATTCACTGCAGAGCATCCATTGCTGAGACACTGATGCAATGCTACATTTCTCCAAATCTGAGGAAGAAACAAACTCATCTACATCTTGGATGAACTGAGTGTGAGCATATTTTCAGCCAAATTGACATTTTTTTTCAGGTGAACTGTTTCTTTAATGTTGTAGTTTACACAAAAGGCCTCAACAGTGGGGATTTTTATTTCTAACAGCTGTGCCTTGTCTTAGTTGTTCCTTCCTGTTTAATCATTAATAGATGACTAGCAGCAGAGCAAGGTTTTGTAAGTAAATGATTTTCATTGTGGGAATTAACAGATAAAAGGCATAGTCACATTAATTAATGATATATAAATAAATAATCTTCTTTGGATGTTTGTGTGTGATTTCATCACACTGTTCTATTAAAGCCTGTTGATCCATTATAGAGCATTTATTCATTGTTTTTTTATTTTAATAAATGGTTATTATAAGACAGAAAGGACTATTATCCATCATGTGATTGGTCAGTGTTTTGGATGCAAGGCTTTATTGATTGAATGTGATGACATGACCTACTGGAGGCTGAATGGATGGGTATTACAGCAGGAGACTGATGTTGTCAGGGTGAAGCTTTACACCCAGCTGATATTAAAACTCAAAGCTACTTGTTCTGATAAGCTTGGTCAATTAATCAAATAGGGCTGCCACTGTCATGAAATTTAGTTGAATTATAGCACGATTGATCATTTATAATTGTTTCCTTCCTACATTTATTTAACTGTCTGTTTAAGACTGATACACAAAGATATTTTTTTTTAATTTATTGGTACCAGTCAGTAGCCCATAGATTGTTTTTGTCATCAACTAATGCTTTAACATGCTCTGTTTTGTTTCAGTCAGTTGGTCTGTGTTCGTGAGATCCCTTGCTTAGTCAATCATCCTGTTCACCTTTTGTCTGAATAATTATCTCATTAGTTCCCTTTTAAGCCCTCAGTTATCCCCTAGTCTCTGTCTGTTCTTGTTTGTAGATTTTCTCTGAAGATGTTCCTGTTTCCTGAGCACTTGTGATTAAAAGTATTTCCTTACAGCTCCTGGGTGGTTATTATCCAGCTGCTCTGCCTGGAGTAGAGGGACTGTTCGCTGGAGGACCATACCAAGGACTTTTTAGATCTGTCATGCCTCACGCAGTATCCTGATTGGTCAAAGGCACACCTTCCAGGGAACGGTCCCAGAGAGGACTTTGCCGCTTTCGTGGAGTAGTTGCTGGTGAACAACAGTTCAGGGTTCACCATCTGCCTCGTGGAGGAGGATTTCACGAGCTCCACTCCAAGTTCAGAGCCCAGCTGGCCACCTTCCCCAAGCTGCACGGAGCTGATGCCAGAGCCTACTGCAGACATGGAGACTGATCCTGCCGCAATGATAGCGCCAGAAAGAGTAATAAATGTGTCCATAACCTTGGAGCCCGAGCCTGATCTTACGTCTGACAAGGCGCACATGCTGGCAATATCGGCCATCCCTGAGGGAATACTTGTGGAGTACTAGGGCATGGAGGGAAGCCCCGCCCACACTCCTGCCACTGAGGGTGAGCTGCAGCTGGCCTCTGGAATAGTAGATGTTTTTGAAGAGGATGTGTCCCTATTTCTCCCGTCTTCACTGGTTCCATCCAGTCCAGAGTTTTCTACGTCTCCTGAGTCTCTGCTGGTTCAGCCCAGCCCAGTATCTCCTGAGTCTCCATGGGTTCCACCAAGCCCACAATCTCCTGAGTCTCTGCTGGTTCAGACCAGAATATCCTGTGTCCGCTGGTTCTGCCCAGTCCAGTATCGCCTGAGTCTCCACTGGTTCCACCCAGCAAGGAATCTCGCGAGTCTCTGCTGGTTCAGCCCAGCCCAGCTTAGCCCAGAATATCCTGTGTGTCCGCTGGTTCCACCCAGCCCTGAATCTCCTGAGTCTCCACTGGTTCCACCCAGCCCAGAATCTCCTGAGTCTCTGCTGGTTCAGCCCAGCCTAGCCCAGCCCAGAATATCCTGTGTGTCCACTGGTTCCACCCAGCCCTGAATCTCCTGAGTCTCCACTGGTTCCACCCAGCCCTGAATCTCCTGTGTCTCCGCTGGTTCCGCCCAGCCCAGAATCTCCTGAGTCTCTGCTGGTTCAGCCCAGCCCAGAATATCTTGTGTCTCTGATGGTTCAGCCCAGCCCAGAATATCCTGTGTCTCCACTGGTTCCACACAGCCCAGAATCTCCTGAGTCTCTGCTGGTTCAGCCCAGCCTAGCCCAGCCCAGAATATCCTGTGTGTCCACTGGTTCCACCCAGCCCTGAATCTCCTGAGTCTCCACTGGTTCCACCCAGCCCTGAATCTCCTGTGTCTCCGCTGGTTCCGCCCAGCCCAGAATCTCCTGAGTCTCTGCTGGTTCAGCCCAGCCCAGAATATCTTGTGTCTCTGATGGTTCAGCCCAGCCCAGAATATCCTGTGTCTCCACTGGTTCCACACAGCCCAGAATCTCCTGAGTCTCTGCTGGTTCAGCCCAGCCCAGAATATCTTGTGTCTCTGATGGTTCAGCCCAGCCCAGAATATCCTGTGTCTCCACTGGTTCCACACAGCCCAGAATCTCCTGAGTCTCTGCTGGTTCCGGCCAGCTCCTGTTTTCCTGTGTTTCCTCCTGGCCTGCCTCTCTCGCCTCCTCTCCTAAAACCAGCCAGTTCCTCAGCCCTGCCTCCACTGATTCCTGTCAGTCCCTCAGCTAATCCTTAGTCAGCGTCATACGAGTCTCCACCTCCAGCCACTGAGCCCCGGACTCCACCTCATCCCTCTGACCCATTGGCTCCGCTTTGGTTCCATGTGCCCTCATCTCCACTGTGGCCCGTCATCCCAATGGCTCTGCCGGGGTACATTGTTCCTTCACCTCTACCTTGGTCAATCATTGACCTGCCTCCATCACATGATTTCACTCCCCTGCCTTTGCCATGTCCCTTGATCCCTCTGGCTTCAGCGGGCTTCTCTTTCCCTCCGGCTCCACCGTGGTCTTCCGGGTCCCCGCCTTCGCCTCTGTCTCATGAGCCATCAGCTCCACCGTGGGCCTCCAGACCTGCGGTGTCACCTTGTCTCCGTCTCTGCTCAGCCCCACCTGGGTCTCCAGCTCCATCTCCGTCATTCGTCCTCAAGATTCTTTCCGTCAAGCCGTTGGCACCATGGCTCCTCCCATCTTTGACTCCTCCCTGGGCCTCGTCCATGCTGACCTCTGGTTCAACATCTGGCTCCTCCTGCTCCTGGCTTCTCCATGGTTCCTCCCACCCTCCTCTCCCTCATGGACTAGTTTATTGGAGTTGGTTTTGTTTTGTTTTGCTTTCCCACCCTCCTTCCTAAGCTGGACTATTTTATGGCGCAAGGATGCACCATCTGGGAGAGGGAGCTGCTGTAACATATATGCTCAGTTTTCTGTTGTATTGTGTTTTGTTTCAGTAAGGTTTTTGTGTTTATGAGTTCATTCCCTTGTTTAGTTATTCATCCTGTTCACCTGTTGTCTGATTAATTATCTCATTAGTGCCCTTTGTGCTTATAAGCCCTCAGTTCTCCCTTTGTCTCTGTCCGTTCTTATTTGTAGATTGTGGTTTCCTCCTAAATTGTTCCTGTTTCCTGAGCACTTGTGATTAAAAGTATATTTTCTGACTATTCCTCGTCAAGAGAGTTTCTACAATACCAAATTATGTAACAAATGCTTGTTCTAAAAACACTAATAATTTAATTACATTGTTAATGAAGTGTGATCTTTAGCACATCTAAAATTTAATATTAATTTTTCATGATGTATATTATAAGGTTTTGATGTCTACATTACCGAGTCTTATTTTAAATTTATATTTGTGCTGTCAGAATTAGCGCATTAACGCAGGTAATTAATTTTTCCAGTTTAATGGTGTTAAAAATATTTAACACAGGTAACGCAGGGGCAGAGCTAGGGTTGACCACCTCACTCACAACTGCTTCTGTCTCTTTTTTCTTGACAAGAATTGTATTTATTTAGATGCAGAACATCTTTACGACCACATAAAACAGGAGGCTTTTCAGATGTGCACTCCACTTCGCCTCGAAACAGTGAAATTGACAAGCACATTAGAACAACAGTGAACTGTGGTCAGATGAGATGTTGTCAGACCATATGTCGGTAAAAACTAATTTTCCTCTCCTGTCTGCTGTTATACTGTTCAAGTAGCATGTGCTCTTCAACTGCAAGCACAGTGTGCGCTGTAGCCTGTGTCATTTCATATTAACGAATGAAACAACGAGCATGCGTGTCAGATTTGCATCATGTTTAGTAGCCAAATAATC